>NC_046159.1:78147250-78447250 GCF_011064425.1 Rattus rattus | reverse complement strand
TCTTCAGACCGATTTCCACAGAGATTGCTCTATTTTACATTTTCACCAACAATGTACAAAAAAGTGTCGCCATTCTTCCGTATCAAAATAAAACATACAAAAGCTCATAAACATTCCTTTCAAGTGTTGATCATCTTTAGACTTCAGGGAAATGCTTTCAGATTGAAATGTTTTGTTCATAGAGCACATCTATTGATCGGGTTAGTTTTCCTTTTCTTTATTTTTTAAAAGCACTTTGTATATTCTACACACTAATCTTTTAGCAATCATGTGAATAGATTTTTCTGTCCCATTCTGTAGGCTGGTTCTTCACTCAGATGACAGAATTTTGTGCAGTACAGAAGATTTTAATTTTAGGGGATACCTTCTTTGATTGTTGGTCTTTTCTATACTCAAAACAACTTAGTCAGCAGTCCATATCTGTGCCCATAAGATGAAACATACCTGTAACTTTAATTTTTTCAAAGTTTATTTTTTATTGAATATTTTATTAGTTTCCATTTCAAATATTATCTCTTACCAGTTTTTCCCTCTGCAAACACCCTATCACTTCCCCCCTCCAGTGCTTCTGTGAGGGTACTCTCCCACCCACCCAACCACTCCCAAGTAACTGCCCTGGCATTCTCCTACACTGGGGCATCTAGTTTTCATAGAACCAAGGGTCTTTCCTCCCACTGATGCCAGATAAGGCCATCCTCTATTACATATACATGGGTATTCCATTCTATTTGCCTAATATCTACTTATCAGTGAGTACATACCATGTGTGCTCCGTTGGGACTGAGATACCTCACTCAGTATATTTTCTAGTTCCATCCATTTGCCTAAGAATTTCATGAAGTCATTGTTTTTAACAGCTGAGTAGTACTCCATTGTGTAAATGTACCACATTTTCTGAATCCATATCTATGTTGAAAGATATCTGGGTTCTTTCCAGCTTCTATCTATTATGAATAAGGCTTCTATGAACATAATGAAGCATGTGTCCTTATTATTTGTTGGAGCATGTTTTGGGTGTATACCCAGAAGTGGTATAACTGGGTCCTCAAGTACTACTATATCCAATTTTCTGAGGAACCACCAGACTGATTTTCAGGGTGGTTGTACTAGCTTGCAATCCCACCAACAATGGAGAAGTGTTCCTCTTTCTCCACATCCTCACCAGCATCTGCTGTCACCTGAGTTTTTGATCTTAGCCGTTCTAACTGGTGTGAGGTGGAATCTCAGGGTTGTTTTGATTTCCCTGATGACTGAGGATGTTGAACATTTCTTTAGGTGCTTCTCAGGCATCCGATATTCCTCATTTGAGAAATCTTTGATTAGCTCTGTACCTTATTTTCCAATAAGATTAGTTCTCTGAAGTCTAACTGCTTAGTTCTTTATATATTGATATTATCCCTCAATCGGATGTAGGCTTGGTAAAGAACTTTTTGAAATCCTTTGGTTGCCATTCTGTCCTATTTAGAGTGTCCTTTGCATTGCAGAACCTTTGAAATTTTATCAGATCCCCTTTGTCTTTTGTTGATCTTAGAGCATAAGCCATTGGTGCTCTGTACAGGAAATTTCCCCTATACCCTTGTGTTCACAGCACTTCCCCACTTTCTCTCCTACTAGTTTGAGTGTATCTGGTTTTAAGTGGCAGTCCTTGATCCACTTGGATTTGAGCTTTGTACAAGGTGATAGGAATGGGTCAATTTGGGCGGGAGAGATGGCTTAGACATTAAGAGCACTGACTGTTTTTCCAGAGGTCCCGAGTTCAACTCCCAGCAACCACATGGTGGCTCACAACCTTCTGTAATGGGCTCTGATGCCCTCTTCTAGTGTGTCTGAAGACAGCAACAATGTATACATTAAATAAATAAATAAAATTTTTTTTTTAAAAAAGAATGGATCTATTTGCTTTCTTCTCCGTGCTGACCACCAGCTATACAAGCACCTGTTGTTGAAAATGCTGTCTTTTTCCATTGGAAGGTTTTAGCTCCTTTGTTGAACATCAAGTGATCATAGATGTATGGGTTCATTTTTGGGTCTTCAATTTTATTCCATCAATCCACCTTCCTGTCTCTGTATCAACACCATGGAGTTTGTATTACTGTTGCTCTGTAATACATCTTGAAGTCAGGGATGATGATTTCCCCAGTTCTTTTATTGTTCAGGATAGTTTTCACTATCCTGGGTTTTTGGTTATTCCAAATGGATTTGCAAATTGGTCTTTCTATCTCTATGAAGAACTGAGTTGAAACAATTACGAGGATTGCATTGAATATGCAGATTGCTTATAGCAAGGTGGCCATTTTTACTATATTAATCCTGCCAATCCATGAGCATGGGAGATCTTTCCATCTTCTGAGATCTCCTTCAATTTCTTTCTTCAGAGACTTGAAGTTCTTGTCATACAGATCTTTCACTTGCTTGTTTAAAGTTACCCCAAGGTATTTTATATTATTTGTGATTACTGTGAAGGGTGTTGTTTTCCTAATTTCTATCTCAGTCTATTTGTTCTTTGAGTAGAGGAAGGTTTTTTTTTTAAGTTAATTTTATATCCAGCCACTTTGCTGAAGTTGTTTATCGCTTAAGTATACTATCATATCATCTCCAAATAGTGATATTTTGACTTCTTCCTTTGTAATTTGTGTCCCTTTGTCCTCCTTTTGTTGTCTAATTGCTCTAGTTAGGACTTCGAGTACTATATTGAATAAATAGGGAGAGAATAGGCAGCATTGTACAGTCCCTGATTTTAATGAGATTGCTTCAAGTCTCTCCATTTAATTTGATGTTGGCTCCTGGTTTGCTGTATAGTGCTTTTACTATATTTAGGTATGGACCTTGAATTCTTGATCTTTCCAAGACCTTTTACATGAAGGGGCATTGAATTTTGTCAAATGCTTTGTCAGCATTTAGTGATATGATCATGGGTTGGTTTTCCCATTTTGTTTTTTGAGTTTGTTTATATAGTGAATTTTGTTGATGGATTTCCTAGTATGGAACCCTCCCTGCAATACTGGGCTGAAGCCTACTTGATCAGGGTGATTGATAGTTTTCATGTATCCTTGGATTTGGTTTGAGAGAATTTTATTGAGTATTTTTGCATCCATATATATAAGGGAAATTGGTCTGAAGTTCTCTTTCCTTGTCAGGTCTTTATGAGTTTTAAGTATATGCTTAATTGTGGCTTCATAGATCAAGTTGGGTAGTACTCTTTCTGTTTTTGTGTTGTGGAATAGTTTGAAGAGTATTGATATTAAGTCTTCTTTGAAGGTCTGATACACTTCTGGTCTGGGCTTCATTTAGTTGGGGGAATTTTAATGATTGCTTCTATTTCTTTAGTGGTTACGGGACTGTTTAGATGGTCTATCAGATCCAGTTTTGACTTTGGTGCCTGGTATCTGTCTAGAAAATTGTCCATTTCATCCAGATCTCCCAGTTTTGTTGAATATAGGCTTTTGCAGTAGTATCTAATAATTTTTTGAATTTCTTCAGTTTCTGTTGTTCTGTGTCCCTTTTCATTTCTGATTTTGTTCACTTGATTACTGTCTCTGTGTCTTCTGGTTAGTCTGGCTAAGGATTTATCGATCTTGTCGATTTTCTCAAAGAACTAGCTCCTGGTTTTGTTGATTCTTTGTATAGTTCTTTTTGTTTCTACTTGGTTGATTTGATCCCTGAGTTTGGTTGTTTCCTGCTGTCCACTCTGCTTGGGTGTATTTATTCCTTTTTGTTCTAGAGTTTTTAGGTGTGCTGTTAAGCTGCTAGTGTATGCTCTCTCTAGTTTCTTTTTGGAGGTACTCAGAGCTATGAGTTTTCCTCTTAGCACTCTTTCATTGTGTCCCATAAGTTTGGGTAGGTTGTGTCTACAATTTCATTGTATTCTAAAAAGTCTTTAATTTCTTTATTTTCTTCCCTAACCAAGTTGTCATTGAGTAGGGAGTTGTTCATCTTTCGTGTGTATGTGTGCTTTCTGGTTTGTTTTTTGTTTTTTGTTTTTTTCTTATTCTTGAATAACAGCCTTAGTCCATGGTGATCTGATGGATGCATGGGCATGGGACATTTAAATCTTCTTATGTCTTTTGAGGCCTTTTTTGTGACTGATTTTATGGTCAATTTTGGAGAATAAAGTTCTGAAAAGAAGGTATATTCTTTTGTTTTATGATGAAATGTTCTATAGATATCTCTTAAGTCCATTTGCTTCATAATTTTGTTACTTTTACTGTGTCTGTTTCCATAATCTGACGAGAGGGAGGTGTTGAAGTCTCCCACTATTATTGTGTGATACGGAATGTTTGCTTTGTTGTCTCTTTTATGAGTGTGGGTGCCCTTGCATTTGGAGCATAGATGTTCAGAATTGAGAGTTCAACTTGGTACATTTTTCCTTTGATGCATCTGAAGTGTCCTTCCTTATCTTTTTCAGTAACTTTTCATTGAAAGTCTATTTTATTTGATATTAGAATGGCTACTCCAGCTTGTTTCTTGGGAAAATTTGCTTGGAATTTTTTCCAGCCTTTGACTCTGAGGTTTGTCTGTCTTTGTCACTGAGGGTGTTTCCTGTATGCAGCAAAATGCTTGGTCCTGTTTATGTATCCCAGTCTGTTATTCTATGTCTTTTGTTGTGGAATTGAGTCCATTGATGTTAAGAGATATTAAGGACCAGTGATTGCTGCTTCCTGTTTTGTTGTTGTTGTTGTTGTTAGAGGTGCAATTATGTTTGTGTGGGTATCTTCTTTTGTTGAAATTCGATTACTTTCTTGCTTTTTCTAGTGTGTAGTTTCCCTCCTTGTGTTGGAGTTTTCCAACTATTATCCTTTGTAGGGCTGGATTTGTGGAAGGATATTGTATAAATTTGGTTTTGTCATGGAATATCTTGGTTTCTCCCTCTATGTAAATTGACAGTTTTGCTGTACATAGTAGTCTGGCCTGGCATTTGTGTTCTCTTAGGGTCTGTATGACATCTTCCCAGGTTCTTCTAACTTTTAGAATATCTATTGAGAAGTCTGGTGTAATTCTCATAGGTTTGTCTTTATATGGTATTTGACTTTACTGTTTTTAATATTTTTTCTTTGTTTTGTGCATTTGGTGTTTTGATTGTTATGGGAAGAGAAGAATTTCTTTTCTGGTCCAATCTATTTGTGTCTCTGTAGGCTTCCTGTATTTTCATGGGCATCTCTTTCTTCAGGTTAGAGAAGTTTTCTTTTATAATTTTATTAAAGAGATTTACGGATCTTTAAGTTTGGAATCTTCATTCTCTTCTGTAACCTATTATCCTTAGGTTTAGTTTTCAAACTGTGTCCTGGATTTCCTGGATATTTTGTGTTAGGCACTTTTTGCATTTTGTACTTTCTTTGACTATTGTGTCAATATTTTTATAGTATCTTCTGCCTCTAAGATTCTCTGTTCTATCTCTTGTAATCTGTTGGTGATCCATCTATGACTCAGGATTTTATTCCTAAGCTTTATATCTCCAAGGTTGTCTTCCTTTGTGATTTCTTTATTGTTTCAGTTTCTGTTTTTAGATCCTGGTTGGCTTTGTTCAATTCCTTCACCATTTTGGTTGTGTTTTCCTACATTTATTTAAGGGATTTATGTTTTCTTCTTTAAAGGCTTCTATCTGTTTACTTGTGTTCTCCTGTATTTCTTTAGGGGAGTTATTTATGTTCTTCTTAAAGACCTCTATCATCATGATGAGATGGGCTTTCAAATCTAAATCTTTCTTTTCCAGTGTATTGGGGTATCCATGGCTAGCTGTACTGAGAGAGCTGGGTTCTATTGATGCCAAACAGCCTTAGTTTCTGTTGCTTAGGTTCTTATGTCTGTCTCTTGCTATCTGGTTATCTCTGATGTTAGCTTGTCTTGCTATCTCTGACTGGAGCTTGTTCCTCCTGTTAACCTTTGAGCCTGTGATTTTAGGTGTGTCAGCATTCCTGGGAGACTAGCTCTCTCCAGGCAGTACGGGTTGGGAAGAGCTGTGATCTAAGGTGTGTCAGTACTCCTGGGAGACCAGTTCTCTCCTGTTCAGATTTGGGTATGGAGAACTGTAGCACTGGCTTTTCTTCTGGGTGCAGATGCAAACTGGAAGGATCCTGTCCCTGACTTCGATGAGGTTCCTGTGCCCTGTAGTCTCCTGCCTGGTTCTTCATGGGCCAGCTAGTGGAACAATAGTGGTTGTCTTGCCAGTGACTTTGGGTGTGTCAGTCCTCCTGGGATACCAGCTTTCTCTGCGTGGGATTTCAGTATGGAGAGCTATGGCACAGGCTTTTCTCCAGGACACAGATAGGAACTGGTCAAATTCCATTTTTAAATGTTGGCTCTTAAATGCTTTAACCTCCCTTCTATCCCACCACCCATCAGTGGTAGTGGAAAAGAAAGGATAGAGGGAATTGGGCCTGTTTAGATTTTTTTTTAAAGCAACTCCCATCTGTGTTGTCTGGAAATCCAAAGTCCAGGTCACAGGTCAGCAACAGCAGCTTGATCCACTCACAAACAATTCACAGGTTTACCAGCAGTCCAGTTCTGGACAGTCTCACAACCTAGCAGAATTTCTATTAGTGATTCAGACCAGCAGATAGGTCAGCAGTTTTCAGCAGTATCTCTCTCAGGGAAGCAAAAATCAGCAAATACGTGAGACCACAAGTGTTGTACAGTGCTAGCTCTATAAGCAAGCAAAGTTCAGCCTTCATCAGTCCCTGTGCAATCCTATTTATAGTCCCTCCAAATATCATGTGTCCTCCACAAGTCTTGCCTCAGCATGTGACATCACTCTGTCAATTAACCCAAGTCCTTAGAAGCAGCAAGAAGCCACTGCTCACCACCAGAAGTTTTTGGTACATTTCTCTAAATATAGTCCTGACAAAAGGAGCTAAACTATTCAATGTCTGGGGGAACAATACATGAATGTCATTAGCAAAGCATCCTTCACCATGTGTCCTTCCACATGCTTGCTATAGCAGAACATCCTTTCACCTGTTCTGCTTTAGCAAAACATCCCCTCATGAGTTTGCTTTAGCAAAACAACATCCAGTGCAACTGACTTCCTAAAGAACCCTTAAGTTTATACTTCACCTACCCCGGAGTTTATCCTGAAGCAGCTGTGCCTATGCCGTCTTACGAAGAGGTCTTATATTGATTGGTGTTGATTTTTGTACAGGGTTTAAAAAATAAGAAACACGTGCTGATTCTTGTTGTTTTCTCTTTCTATTTTTGGAGGTTGAAATCTAAACCCCCAAGTATCATTTGTTGAAGATACTGCCTCTTGACCAGTGTGTATTTTTGGTGTCTTTGTTAAAAATCAGGTGCTGTATTTGTATAGATTAGTATTAGAGTCCTCTATCCTATTTAGTTGATCTATGAGTTGGAATTATTTTTGCTAGATCCATGTTGTTTCTATTGCTATGGCTCTGTAGTATAGTTTGAAATCAGGTTGTGTAATACCTCTCATAGTTTATTGTTGTTGTTGTTCAAATTTTCATTTGTTATACTTTGGGGTGCAGATTACTCCCAAAATAAACCTGAGACTTTTCCTGTGTTGAAAAGAATTGCCCTGGAATTTTAATGGAGATTGTATAGCTTGCTATTAGATAAGATGACCACTTTCAGAATAATAATTTTCTAATTTATGACCATGTAAGGTCTTTTTATCGTGTAGTGTCTTCCACAGTTTCTTTCTTTTTGCATTAAATTTTTTATCTTTGAGGTCTTTTGTTTCTTAGGATATGTTTATTCTTAACTATTTTATTTTATTTTATTTTATGGAAATGTGTGTGTGTGTGTGTGTGTGTGTGTGTGTGCGCGCGTGCACGCGGGCACGCGCGCGCGCGTGCGCACTTTGCTAAAGTTGCTTTTTGGTTCTAAGACACTTTTGGTGGTGTCATTATGTCAGAGTCTCTGCTATCCACTGCTACATCCCAGTGTAGACACAGCCATGATTGTGCTTTGCTAACCGCTGTGCCTCTTGGTAAGTTTAGTTGGCATTAGACTAACCGCACAGCACCCCAGGCCTTATTTCTGTGATATTAGGCTTTGAGAAAGGTATTAACATGTAAGGCATTTATTAAGGACTTCTCTTGGGAGCGATACTTCTGAGAGGAAAACATGGTCCTATAGACAGAGCTATGAGGAATTTTCCTACCAAAATGTCACCTGCAAAATTATTGGGAGTTATTTAAACTGCAGTTTCCTTTGTACCCCTGCTGAGTTCCATAAATTGTGTTAACCTAACCTGAATTGTAGCTTTGCTGTCTTTTTTATGGCAAAAAGAACATTAAAAAGGAATACTATAAAACCAAGCAATAAAATGGGCAGGACATTATTCCTACTATAATGGAAATTTATGTGAGATTACTTCATTAACTTACACACTGTTTTAACTGCACTTCCTGCCTCTTTGCCTGTTTTTGAACCCAAGCATGCCATGCTTTTTTTCCAAAGCCCTTAAATCTCCATGATTGACAGAAGAAAGCAGAAGGTTCAGCACTAATTAATCGTTGTGCAGTAGACTTTCTAGCATTTGTTGCTAAAAATGTCATTATGGTTCCTTAAATTCGAATCTGTAATCTATAAGAAATTTCAAGACATTTCATTTTGTAGGTTCCATTTTGAGATCTGAGCAAAACCTGTGTCACATCTGTTTGTTAAATACAGAAATATAACCAAGGACTGAAATTTACAATAAGAGTCACCTAGTTCTGTATGACCTTTCTTGGTCCTTCCTCTTCCCCTATTTTCAGTGTTGACCTTCCCTGAATGTCAGCCCTCAGGCCATTCTTGCCTTGGTTTATCTTATTCATTTATATGATCTTGTTAAATATTACCATCTCCCTATCACCTCTCTGTTGGTTACTTCAAAATATTTACAGTGACCTCAGAGATATCTGTTCTTTCTGGCTGAAGATTCTTCTATCCAGTCGCCTACTTTGCTTTCTTTCAAAGGAACAAAACTCAGAGTCATCTGGTTTATGCTTAATTGTTTTAAAAATCAGAAAAACAGTATCAAAATCCATATAGCTAATAATGAAAATATACAGAAATTATCTAAAGATATCCCTTTCTATTATCTACAATGGCCAATTTATCATTCCATCTGTCGTGAGTGCTCTGTAAGTCCTCCCCAATATGCTAAGTCATCATTGTCTCTAACCTGGGTTCCAGAACTGGTTTAATAGAAACCCAAATTGTTGGCTACAAAGTTCTAACTAGGTTGTCTTTTGCACTGCTCTTTTCAAACATATTCTTTCACAGTCAGTCTATTCTTTTTTTTAATTAAAGTTTAAATAATGTAACTTCTAGACTCAAAGTTCCAATGCCTTTTCCTGTGGGATGATGTCATTACGCAGGTGAAGGCAGGCACAAGATAGAACGAGGCCTGTCATTGGATGAGAAGGAAGGATGGGTGGGAGAAAAGTTTGAGGGAAGAGGTGGAGACTGGAATGGGAAGGCAGAGGAAGCTGTGAAGAGAACATGGAGGCTGATGTCAAGATTCCACTCTGTGTATTTACAGGATGTTATGAATGTTCTTAAGGCTTTGTATGTTTAGGTGGGAAAATATATCTTATCAATTGGATCAGAGGTTATGGTGTTGTGTGTTCTTGCATGTGGTGATTTAAGTTTAAGAGAGTGTGGTGGTGGAGACATTGGGCCACCACAGAATTGAGAGGCATGGTGGCAGTCTGCCTTGGGAACTGGATGGGTAGAGAGATTGTTGCCAGGCTCAGAAAGAGGCCATCAGCAGTGTGATATGGGATGGAGTAAAGTGGGTAAAAGGCTTTGCTGACTGAGATGAAGACATCTACCAGGTATCCTGGGGCACTGCGGTGCCAGACCTAGTGCAGGGTAAAGGATAATATTTTTTTTTTAATTTTACAGCAACATTGTCCTAGGCTTGAGGCTAGATGGGTTGCTGTTTACATTTGTTGTATTTAGTGTTGATGATCTTATAATTTGGTCTTTCTTTCATTATCGTCACACTGATAGACAAGGTTTTTTGTTTTTGATTTTTGACTTTTTTGGTAATATAAAGAACCTACATTATTATCAGAATCCACTTTTTCATGTCTTTTTATTTTCTTATTATTCTGGTCCTAAATAAAAGAAAAGACTTTCTGATAATTCACTAATATATGTTTTTTTTGTTTTTATCTAGAGTTCTTGTATGTGTTTACTTTTGTATTGACTGTTGCTTTTAATTTATTCCACTTTCCAGGCCTAGTCCCATGTCCCATTTCGTTCATTATCACAGAATATATCCATGTTGAATGACTTTTTGGATGGAAGGAGAGATGGGTGGGTGGACAGATAGATAGAATATATTAAGACAAAGTTGTCAATCCTAATTAGTCATGAGGGAATAATTAGCTTCAATAGTAATATGACTAGAGTTTTATTTTTTTTTAAAGTAGTTGGGAATCTAGAAGACCACACCAAGCAAGTAATATTTATCCAAGGAAATAGAATTTAGATGCTTAGTATAGAGTGCGACAAATAGCTATTTCAGCACGATTTTCTCTGAATGCTTCTCTGGTTCTCTACAAATCACAAGTAACTGCAGGGTTTTTTTTAGACTAAGAAAGAGCCACATATGACTTCTAGCAGTGTCCCTTTGTACCGAGGCTGGTACCTAAACATTGTACCTAAACATTGTGCACTATTAATCCCTTGGTTCTACTTCAAGGGACATTTACATTCCCCATCTCTCCTCTTTTTCTGAAATCAAACTCCCAAAGGAGGGAGGAAAGTTGGAAACCAGAAACTTCTTTTCTGCTTCAAAGTCCTCCATGTTTTATCTTTGTGATTCCAGGAGAGCTACCACAGTGTTCTTAGAGTAGAGAGGCAACTTCTCCACTAACTTCCCTTTTGTTATTTGTTACATACTACTACTAAAATAAATGTTTTCACCATTAAACCACATATTCTTCCCGTTTAATATGATTATATAACAGTAAGTAATAATCCTGCCTGTTCCCTCCCCTTATTCACTGCAATATCACTGGTAATGGTTTGACTTGACTTTTATATTTTTCTATATATGTTTCTGCTTACACCCAAATACAGATGCACTTCCATTAAGGCCATATATATGTTTTATTTTTTTTAAAGACAGAATCTGTTTCAAGGGTATTTACTTTGTGTGGGCAATGATCTTTGGAGGCTGTTCACATCTCACCCCTCACATCTCTTTTCCTCTACTGCCTGTCCCAAGTTGTTGACTAGAAGAGGTTTGGTAGTGGGGATGGGTTTTAGAACACAATGTCTGTGACCGTGGCTTTTTGTTCTCCTAAGTTAAGTATCAGAACAGCTACCTCAGCCGAGAGTCCACTACTTTCCATTTGAGCAGCCAGAAAATTCATCTTAACGTTTAGATCAGAAGGGTAGAGAAGGCTGAAGGAGTACAGACACCTAACACACATGCCTGGCAGCTGGGTACCAGCCTCAGTATCTGCAGAAAAGTGGAAGAGGAGGCTGGACTCCATAATACTGTCCTATGTCCCCCACTCCACATGCATGTCGTTAAACTCATGCCCTACTACCCTGCTGCCACACACACACACACACACACACACACACACACACACACAAACGCAATAACGTGTTTTACAATGTAGATAAGATCATGCCTCTTTTTTGCTGAAAACTATCCAAATGGTCTTCATTCAAGAGCAGATTCCAGTTCTTTCAGGGGCTTCCGCAATGCTGCTATCCTGTACCACATACCCTTACTTTCCAATATTGTTTCTTCTGCTCCTTCCTTGATATCTCTGTTCTAATGACACCAAGCATCTTTTGCTGTGCCAGAGAAAATCAAGCCCCTGGCTTATTGCCTAATAGATAAAACCAATGTGATGTCCAGACTAACTGCACAGCATCCCTGAGGAACTCCTCCCCTAGACATCTCTTTGTCTTTTCTTATTTATTTCAAATCTTTGGTCAACTCTACCATTCTTGATGGGGCCCACATTCACCACTCAGTTTAAAACAGTCTTCAGCTTGATATTTTTGATCTTTAAACCTTGTTCCTTTTTTGTAGCATTGCCCACATATTAGGTAATATTACTGGATGTGTTTCTTACAGACATTTTTCTGTCATGACTCACAGAATATATGTTCTGTATATACAGGATATACAGAATTTTAATCAGCACAGTGTCAGGGCCTAGAAGAGTAACTAACAATGGCTACTCAATAACCATTTGAAGAAGAACGGCAGATATATATATATATATATATATATATATATATATATATATGTTGCAATAGCAAAATAAATTAGCAGGCAGGAAGTAGATACAAACTGTTATCTGTCATAAAAGGAAATGTGAGTGAATTTATAAAAAGTACCTGAAGCTTTCCCAATAGTATTTTTAGGAGAATTGTGGAAGCAACCAGTTAATTATTATAAAGAGCACAAAACAATGTTTGAAATATATTACATGCTAATGTTAACCACTGCAGTACAGATATAGTTTTACAAATATGAATGAAATTATGATCTATGTTTAGCACTCACTTAAAAATCCCAAACCACAGTATGGCTCCACTCACTTTCAAAATGGTTCTTTCCACATCAATTAACAATCCAACAATCTTCCATAGACATGCCTACAGGCCAACCTGATCAAGGAGAGCTTTCATAGTGAGTTTCCTCCCAGGTGATCTTATGTTGCACTGTAATAATAATTACCAATTACTAATATAATTTCTTTAAGTAGCACAGCTGTTCTCATTCATTCATTCATTCATTCATTCATTTATGTGCTCAATGGCTTCCTTAGAACACTTATTCTATGCAACTAAGACATCCATTCCCATCTGACTTATTCTTTATTTCTGAAATTCCCCTGTATTATATAAAACTTGAATGTAACCATTTAGTCATTTGCTTACTATTAAATAGTGTAATAACCTCTAGGTTTCATTATTTTCCCTTGGAGCAGAGTCTAACAAAGTTGAAGTTTAGTGTAGTAATGTTATAATCTACTTTTTTTTCCTACTTTAAATAAAAGCATGACTTTTAAAGTTGTGCTTTCTTTCAAAGATAATGTTTAATTGTTCCTCTGAATAAACAACATATGCATTAAGTCTATTTAAAAACCAGTGCCTGTGTATATTCCATGGGAACACATTATTTCATCAGCTCAATATCGCTTGTTGCAGATCTGCTCTTCTTTTTCCTCCACACTACTAGTTTCTACAAAATTGCTGTTTTTCCTCTCTAGTCCTTTCCCATTTCAGTCAGCTCTGCCTCCATAAAACTCCTCCAGGGTGGCAGCTTTAAATCCACAAGGAGAGTCTGCTCTGTGAAATATAAGACCTGCTTGAATCCTTGAACTTTAGACCACAGAAAGGATGACAACGCTACTTCAACCGTGGAGACTATAGGAAGCAATAGTATGAGACACAGTCATTCTCGTGACCAAAAAACAAATCTTTAGGCAAAGAAAATAAAGCCCACCCTCTGGTAACATAAGTTAAGGAGGGGGGAAGGGAGGGAGTGGGACAGGGAGACGGACAGAGACAGAGACCAACATACAGAGACACACAGAGAGACGCACAGAGAGACGCACAGAGAGACATGATGGAGTAAGAACTATTTCACCCCAGGATGTTAAGAGTTCCTGGTTCAAACTGGCTTAAAATCTCAGCGCATCTTATTTTACTTGTGAATGAACTGAGCCTTTTCTTATATTCTTTAAGCCATTAAATTGCTCTTTTTTTCCTCAAGAATATCAAATAATGACTCCAATCCCCCACACCCAGTGTTGTTTTAATGCAAACCATATGTTTAGCTTTAAAATTAAAGTAGAAACAGGGATTCACATCCCTATAGCATCCACAAGAGCACTGTTCATAATGAAATTCATTATGATGTTATATTCATAAACATACTTCAGTAGTCTATCACAGTGGTATAAGACATGTTATGAGATATAAATTAGTAAGGAGTGAAAGGAATATGTTTGAATGTACAGACCCTTCTTACTATCATTTGGGAACTGCCTCCCTAGGTTAAGCAGCTTGTAGCTTTCTTGTTTTCTTGGGTCTAGAAGCTGAGTGGAATTCCTAATGAGAAAAGCCTTTCTTCATGGGGCCTTTCCTCTCCCCAGGTAATTAATCACAACTCCTCAGAAGCCTTGCTCAGCTCAGTCCCTTTTGATGTGCAGCTATCGCAACCAGCCATGACTACATGCAATAGAAGTTTCTCCAGCCACACTGACTTTGATAAAAGATGCTTTCTTCCTAGAAAATTGGTCACTCAGTCATCATGCATTTGATGATCATAACAATGGTAATGATCTGTTGACTGTTAGCTCCTGGGTGCTCTAAGCCTTTTTAGATTCTGACAAGTAGGCCTCCCAGCCATCTGTTCCTCTGGGGAAGTAAACAAGTCTCTAGAAAGTCTTCTGCAATTTTCTTTAGCTCATTCGAGAGCAGCCTTTTAAACATTAATGCACAGATGAATCACTTCAGGGTCTTAGCGCATGCGCATTCTGACTCAGCAGCTGTGAGCTGGAGTCCAGGTTCCGAATCGCTAACCAGCTGCCAGGTGAGGGGATACAGGGCTTCTGAGTACTCTTTGATTGGCAGGGCCTAGAGAACTTTTATTTACTGCTCTAGTCAAAGCTCCACAAATCCTTCAACATGTTGTTCTTGTACAGACAGCAGACCTGCCACACACCTTCAACCAACAAGATAGTGTCAAATTTAAAACATTGTTTTCTGATTTTTCCTTCGGGAGACTGGAATGTGAATGGAAAGAAACCCTTTTATCCAGGCTCTGTTCTTATTCCACTGATGCTGTGTAAAGACTAGACATCACATATTCAGGGAGGAAAACATAGGTGGGTGTGGCTACGTGTGCAATGTAAGCTGTTTCCTGTTACTCAATGCCTTCTAAGGTGAATTCTGAGCTTTTAAAAACAGTTTTTAAATTTATTCATTGATAGGTCATATGTGTATTTAATATGTATTATTTTAGTCATTCTCCTTATTTCCTTTCTACACCTACTGACTTCTTACTCCCCAACGAGTCCCTCTCGTGTGTGTGTGTGTGTGTGTGTGTGTGCGCGCGCGCGTGCGTGCGCACATGTGTATGAAAGAGAGACAGAAACAGAGATATTGCATGAGTATGAATTGAGAGTTACTCACTGATGAATGTGAGCAACTTGCTAGTGGCTACACTACTGAAGAAAAGGGCTCCCACACTCCTTCCTTTTATTTTGCATAATAAAAACAAGAAGACTTACCTCTGTCTTATGTTGTATGCTTTTCACTTTAACTTTTCATTTTTCTCTTATCAGAAGTTTACTTATAAATCAAACATTTTCTTTTCTGTTTTGTTTAAAGAGACACTGGGGCCTTACACAAGTAGAACCTTGAAGTCATTAATTAACCGGTACTTGTTTTTTTTTTTTTCCATTTTTTTTAATATCGATTTATATTATACATCCTTTTTTTTATTAACTTGAATATTTCTTATATACATTTCAGTGTTATTCCCTTTCCCCCTGTTCGGGCAAACATCCCCTCCCTCCCCTTCCTTATGGGTGTTCCCTCCCCACCTCCCCTATTGCCTCCCCCCCAACTGTCTAGTTCACTGGGGGTTCAGTCTTAGCAGGACCCAGGGCTTCCCCTTCCACTGGTGCTCTTACTAGGATATTCATTGCTACCTATGAGGTCAGAGTCCAGGGTCAGTCCATGTATAGTCTTTAGGTAGTGGCTTAGTCCCTGGAAGCTCTGGTTGCTTGGCATTGTTGTACATATGGGGTCTCGAACCCCTTCAAGCTCTTCCAGTTCTTTCTCTGATTCCTTCAACGGGGGTCCTATTCTCAGTTCAGTGGTTTGCTGCTGACATTCGCCTCTGTATTTGCTGTATTCTGGCTGTGTCTCTCAGGAGCGATCTACACTTCTGCACTTCTTTGCTTCATCCATCTTGTCTAATTGGGTGGCTGTATATATATGGGCCACATGTGGGGCAGGCTCTGAATGGGTGTCCCTTCAGTCTCTGTTTTAATCTTTGCCTCTCTCTTCCCTGCAAAGGGTATTCTTGTTCCCCTTTTAAAGAAGGAGTGAAGCATTCACATTTTGATCATCCGTCTTGCGTTTCATTTGTTCTAGGCATCTAGGGTAATTCAAGCATTTGGGCTAATAGCCACTTATCAATGAGTGCATACCATGTATGTCTTTCTGTGATTGGGTTAGCTCACTCAGGATGATATTTTCCAGTTCCAACCATTTGCCTACGAATTTCATAAAGTCATTGTTTTTTATAGCTGAGTAATATTCCATTGTGTAGATGTACCACATTTTCTGTATCCATTCCTCTGTTGAAGGGCATCTGGGTTCTTTCCAGCTTCTGGCTATTATAAATAAGGCTGCGATGAACATAGTGGAGCACGTGTCTTTTTATATGTTGGGGCATCTTTGGGTATATGCCCAAGAGAGGTATAGCTGGATCCTCAGGCAGTTCAATGTCCAATTTTTCTGAGGAACCTCCAGACTGATTTCAGAATGGTTGTACCAGTCTGCAATCCCACCAACAATGGAGGAGTGTTCTCTTTCTCCACATCCTCGCCAGCATTTGCCTCACCTGAGTTTTTGATCTTAGCCATTCTCACTGGTGTGAGGTGAAATCTCAGGTTGTTTTGATTTGCATTTCCCTGATGACTAAAGATGTTGAACATTTCTTTAGGTGTTTCTCAGCCATTCGGCATTCCTCAGCTGTGAATTCTTTGTTTAGCTCTGAACCCCATTTTTTAATAGGGTTATTTGTCTCCCTGCGGTCTAACTTTTTGAGTTCTTTGTATATTTTGGATATAAGGCCTCTATCTGTTGTAGGATTGGTAAAGATCTTTTCCCAATCTGTTGGTTGCCGTTTTGTCCTAACCACAGTGTCCTTTGCCTTACAGAAGCTTTGCAGTTTTATGAGATCCCATTTGTCGATTCTTGATCTTAGAGCATAAGCCATTGGTGTTTTGTTCAGGAAATTTTTTCCAGTGCCCATGTGTTCCAGATGCTTCCCTAGTTTTTCTTCTATTAGTTTGAGTGTGTCTGGTTTGATGTGGAGGTCCTTGATCCACTTGGACTTAAGCTTTGTACAGGGTGATAAGCATGGATCGATCTGCATTCTTCTACATGTTGACCTCCAGTTGAACCAGCACCATTTGCTGAAAAATGCTATCTTTTTCCATTGATGGTTTGGCTCCTTTGTCAAAAAATCAAGTGACCATAGGTGTGTGGGTTCATTTCTGGGTCTTCAATTCTGTTCCATTTAACCGGTACTTGTAACAATAACAATTACTTTTCCTTTTGTGAAGCAGCATTCTCCCTGTGCTGTTTCAGACGTCCATCCACAGACAGTGATAGCTAAGAGCATCAGACTGAGCTCTGCTGGTCATCAGAGGTCTTCCTCAAAGCTTTTCCACATAAGGGATAATCAAAGGACAGGCTCTCCCTTTGAGGTAGATTCATCACCATGTTATCTGTGGCCCAAGGATTTTCAAGCAATGCGTCAGAAGTGACTTTCCAAGGTAGATCGCTTTGAACTCTGCCCCATCTGACTGTAGTTAATTCTATTAACAAGGGCTGTTCTATTACTAATGTGAAATGTAGAATAGTTTTGACCCAATTTCTTCTCAATAAATACCCACAGCATGAAGATCCTTACCATCATGTCTGCTCTCCAAGGCAGCACTGGGAGACTGAATGGTTTTAAAAGGGAAATGCCAGCCTTTACTTGAGACAAGCCCCCAAACCATTAGTTCATTGGAAGATTGCCAGAGGAAGAAAGTGCCTTCCTACGTAGCATCTGCTCTCTAAATAATCTAATTTCACCTCTAGGACAATTTATGCGCACCACTAAACTGGCTATAAACTATCGTGAATACAACAGAGTATTAGTTCTCCACTTTTACACCTATAAATGTTTACTTGGGTGGAACCACTGGTGCTTACACTGAATCCCCACTGCCCCTCCACCACCTGTCTTCACTGTCACCATTTGGAACTAGAGGATGGTGCTCACCTTGAAAAAGATATATCATTTCTGGCAAAATTATGGAAAATTACAAGTTTCTGGCACTTAATTGAATGTGTTAAAAGAAATTTCCCTTTTTTCCATGTTATTTTTCTTGACTATTTGGGAATTATACATAATGTACCTCAATCACGCTTGCTTCCCTCTCCTCCCAGGTCCAGCTTTTCAAGAATAGCTATACGCTAATGCACACATGCACATACATTGATCATTTTCTCTCAGCCTGTTGGTCGCTGACATTTGCAAACAATCTATGTGTGGATTACATGATTCATGTCATGCAGTGAATATTTTAAAGTAGCAATAACTGTGGTATGACAATCTTCTTAAATGATGGACAGAGTCTATGGTCATCTGGGAAGCTTAGCAGAAATCGGAGTTTTCTTCCAGCAGGAAGGTGAAAGAGGACTTAGAACCTTCCTCTATTTCTATTTTGGGTATAGAGAGGGGATGGTGGAGATCTTTGACTCTTCTTGGAACCCAGATAAAAAAAGGATTATCTCTATAAGAGGATCTGGCTATCATGGTGAACTCTACAGACACTACCCACGTGGCTTAAGTGACTATTTTGCGTGATGTTTGCACATGTGCACATGTGTGTGCTTGTGCAAAAACTAGAACTGAATTTTGTATTTCCTACACTATTGCACCCCATCTTGTTTTAATTTTTGTTTGAGACCACTGAGTCTCTCGCTAAGCCTCTAACTTGATATTTCAGCGAGGCTGGCTGGCCAGCATGCCTTTGCAAAGCCTCTGTCTCCGTGCCTGTCTCCATGTTTCCATCCTGAGCTCGGGCATGCAATGCTGTCCCTGCCTTTTATGGGAGTTCTGGGAATTTAAATCTGTGTCCTTATGCTTTTGCAGCAGGCACTTTATCCACTAAGCAATGTCCCTCAGCTCTTCTGAGACCTCAGCTCATGGAATGGTGCCATCCAGATTGGCAATGGGTCTTCCCTTCTTAGTTAAACCTGATTGGAAACACTTTACATTCTTACCTAGAGCTTTGTCTCCATGGTGATTCTACATGGAGCGAAGTGACAATGAGCATTAACCATCAAAGTGTTGAATAGTTGTATTTCCCTCTTACCTGTGTCACCCAAACATTTTACCCTAAAACTTTAAAAACAGAAAATGTTAACACAGCTACTATCAATGCTTTATTAACAAGATTAAAAAGTCATTATTATATTTCATCCTCACTTTAGTGAAAGAGAAGCCTGCAGGTAGATGAAAGACCATATCTGGTGGCTTTCCTCATCTTTTTCCAAATAAGTTGATATAAATCTCTGTACAGGGAACTGTATTTCATTTGCATAATTGCTAAAAAGTTTTCTGCATTACGTTTTATAATTCAAATTCGGAGCAATGATATTCCATATTTTCAAACTGTCCCCTCTCTGTATTTTATGTCTCTCTATGAAGTAGTATTTTTACTTGTACTATTATATAACGTCCCATTACATGAATAAGTTACATGGGTCACCGTTATTTGCTTCTGTAGCTCTACAGAGAAATAATTAGGTTATTCCTCTCTTTCATTAGAAACCTGATGCTTCCATGAACACTGTAGCGCACATCTCAGATAGCTCTGTGTAATGTACTCCAGAACAGATACCTCCAAGCAGGCTATTGATAAAGGTTATTAGGGTTTTTCAGATTCAGCGAAGGCTGCTTTTAGGGTGACTGTCCCAGTTGTCAGTCCTAAGGGTAGCTGTCACGTCCCCATCGTGCCACATTTAGAATGAAATCTCAATACTGCCTATCACCTGGCCTCAGTGCTGCATTGTAAATTCCCACTTCTTTCCTTATGTCATGTGTATGCATGGATGCCTGCAGGTATGCCTATGCATCAGTGCACACTGAAGCCAGGAAAGGGTACCAGAGACCCAGGAACTGGAGTTACAGAGGGTTGTAAACAGCCAGCTGGGGCTGAGAATTGGACCCAGATCCTTTGCAAAAGCATCAAGTGCTCTTAACCACTAAGCCATCTCTCCAGCCCCATCACACTTCTTTTAACTACCCTTCCTTGAAAGGCAATGAAGGAACTATGCGTCTGATTGTCATCAGACAGAAGATTGTGCTTCTTTTTATTTGATTTTTTTTGTCTTGTTGTTATTCTTTCTCTTTCTAGTCAGTGATTTCCATTCTTTAATATCATCTTGCAAGGATGATAGCTCCTGTGGTATGAATATTTTCTGAAATGTGTAGCCTCAGACACGCGTTGAATTAATCCAAAGCTTTACTTACCAATGTTGTAGGACAGTTCATGTCACTAGTTTCTACTACTAATTCTTCTGTCCGCCTTAGCATTGCACTCTAAAATGGTGTTCTAATTCCATGCTTCTGTGAACTTGCAAATAAATGAAGGGTGATTTCCTCATACTGTCTCAGGTAATATTTGGAAAAGGAAGTGACATATTTTATTTAGTCCTTAACTGATGTGGACTTTTTTTGGATGTTTAATGTTAAAGACTTCGATGAGTTCATTTTCATTAAAAACTGTGAAGTGAGCATAATCATTTCAACTTTACTGTCAAGAGACGTGAAATTCCCAGGTGACAGACCAAGAAACAAACTCTGTGAGGCTTGTGGGCAAGACAAGGTTCACTAGGGTGTTGATGCCTGCTCTTTTCCTCCTCTGATGGTCCCACAGCAATAACACACAGAGGACAAGGTGAAGCTCTTCAGGTATAACTGAAAAAATCCTGGGCTTAGTCAAACCGTAGCTTTCCTGCGAAGCAGTCTGAATTACTATTTGCCCTGAAGGATCATGCCCTCTTCTGTGATGTTGGGAAGCAGGTAAACCTTCCTATATTCTGCAAGGGGAATTTTTTCTGTCTTCCTTACCATTTTCTTTGTGTACCTTGCTGTATACAGCTACCTCAGAAAGCAAAGAGTAATTATTGCCCCTACTAATATAGTAACCGATGGAAGTACACAAAGGAATGATTATCTTCTCTGTTGAATAATCTCCCAAATTTTATAGTAGAACAATAAAAGATCTCAACTTTTTGATGAATAAACTGAAGATCTGTTTCAAGTTTTATTTTGGAAAATATTCCAAAAGATTTTAAAAATAAAACATTCAGTTCAAAATTGTATTTGTCCATGATTAAAACTTGTTAAATTAATGATTAATTCTCCAAGTTTATCCAACTGATATGAATACTAGTCGATATCCAAAACATTAGTATTTCAATAAATAAAATAAAAATCAAATATAGAAATACCTAAATTTCATAGATCAGAACTGAAATTGCTTACTGATGGTTTGCTTTTATTGCTACAATAAATATTGGTTCTCCAATATCACACATCCCCCCCACTGTTCATGCTATTTATAATAATGGTGACCTCACTAATGACATTCTTTAAAGATTAATCAGCATTATCAGCATGTCTTCTGTTACTTGCTTAAGTCTAGACAATATGCAAAATAATAAATCAAGCTGTGGTATGTAGTGCTTGATGATTTTTTTGTGTGTGTGGAATAAATATTCTCCTCCTTTCTCCAAGCTGCCAGGCTGACATTACTGTGCACGCAGTTAGGAGATATGTACAGCACAATATTGCACAGCGTCCCATCACACAGATGCAGAAAATAACCTGAAAGTAAGGGTGACAGGAAAATGTAAGTGAATAATTTGAGAGTGACAGATTCAAGTATCTACCATTTTTGCCTATAGTATTAACATTATAGTTATAAATTTATGTAATTTTATTTTAATAATATCAATGTTCACTAACCAGCTTACAGAATACCTGAAAAATTAAAAATGGTCTGGTGATCTTCTATGAGTGGACTCTGTCATACTGCATATCTGGATGTCTCAAAACGCTATGCAACCTACAATGTTTTTTGGATGTATTAATTCTACCTGTTCTAATTTCCTGCTTTGAGAGATAAAAATACAGCTCAGTATTATTTGTTCTCTCCTTGTATTATCCAGCTTCCGATGTTCTTACCCCAAAACCTCTCCTTGGGTTTCAGTTCTTCATACAGTTCCCTCAACCAGAAAAATGGGACAGATCAGGATGAGAATGTATGGTAGGGACAAGCTATTTCAAAGACATTTCTAAGCAGAGAGACCGGTGAGTGTGGGCATGTGAGAGAGGATAGAGCAGTAATGTTTCAATGGTCCTCAGGGCTGCTTGGTCACTTTTGCAAATACAAACAGACTGTTTCTAATCACAAATGTTCTTTATTTTGATAGAGACTTCAGCACAACATTATATAAAATGAAGATGTTCACGTTACAGATTTCCCCTGCTCTGCCCTCCAAGTTCACTGATCTTATATCTAATCCATATGTCATTGCCTTTGTGTTTTTGCAGTCTATAATTTTGTTCATTTATAGTTAGATTTAATTTAAATATAAGACAATTCTTGACTAGAAATGAATATTTATAGAATAGTAGCTTCATTATCATACAAGCATGATTTACTTTTTCTTGAGGTCCTTGCTAAATTCAGTGTCAGCATGTATGTGTGTAACCTGCGGCATTGTATCTGGGGCCATAGTGACTAGATGCACTTTTTTTATCCAGTTTCAACAGACTTCTCTGGGTTATTGTGAAACCTCTGTGTATTCTATTAATTTTTCTGTCAGTGACTATTATAGATTGAAATATATCTCTTAAATTATGTTTTGAAGTTCTAACCTTCAGAATGTCCGGATGTGATATTATATAGAAATAGGTTTTGCTCAAACCTTGATTAATCTCATAAAGATGCAATGTAACTTGAATGGAGAGGGTACCATTTCAATGTGACTAGTGCCCTTTAAGAAAATGAGTTACAGGGCTGAAGAGAAGGCTCAGTGGTTAAGAGACTGTAGTGCTATTGTAGAGGACAAGAATTCCGTTTCTAACACCATACAGGTTGACTTAACAACTACCTGACATGACAGCTCTAGGAGAGCTAACTGCCTGCTTTGATAATTTTATTCCTTCATGCACACTTAGTTCCACACAAACACACATATATATACAATGAAATAGATTTGGCAATGGGGAAATAAACTGGACTAAGCATAATCGTTCATTCAAAATCTTAGCACTTGGGACAGTGAGGGAAATAGGATCATTACACTGAAGTCAACCTAGAACATAAACCCAAGGTCAGTCTAGGTTCAAAGAAGGCAGAAAAAGAGGAAGAGTGGGAGGTGGAGATAAGGACAGTGGGAGATAGGATATGCTATAATAAAATGCATTGATTTTATTTATATATAATTATAAGAAAGAAAACCACCAAGTAAGGACAGATAAGGAGAATGCTATTTGATGATGAACATAGAAATGCAAGACAAAATTTTCCAAAATTTCTAGCCAACCAAGTAATCCTGGGAAGATGTCAAAAAGTATTTCCCTAAAGTCCCAGAAGAGGCTGACTCCGTCCTCACCACTATTTATGTCCTGTAGCTCCAAAATTTGGAGAAAACAAATTTGCAACATTTTAAACCACCCAATTTGTTACAGTTTCCCAAGAAGCTGGGCAGTAACTTTGTCTCCCTCTGAAGAAAAGAAAGAGGTGGGGCAAAGTGGGGGTGGCCGAGGCACCTATTAATTTTTGGAAGTAAACAGTTGCCAAAAAAATTTTGCTCTAAAAGAAAATTTCCTTGGTAATGATTGTTTCAGTATTCTTGTACCTTTAGCCTATAACTAGAAGTTTCTAAGTCTCAACAATGACATAATTCTATACATTCATCTTTTTTTTCCCATTTTCCCTTTTCCCTTTGTTTCTGTTCTTAAAATTTTCTGTTAATAAATGTTTGATGTTTCTATATGCACCTTCAATGTCTTTCTTTTTGTCTCTTTGGAATTTTATTTCAATGGTATATTTCAAATCTTTCTACCATTGGTATTACCACCATAATAACTGTTATAATTTTCTCAGTTGCTTGAGATTCCTAATGGTCCCTGAAGTTTACTTGCTTCTAATTTTCAGATTTTATTTTATTTTTTATGAAGAGTGCCGGAGGTCTTACTACTGGTTACTCTAAAACTGCTTGTTTTTAGAGTACTCTTGGTATTTTGCTGATTACCACCTTGACTATGTCTTTTCTCTTTTATGCAATGCTTTTCTCAGATGTTTGGTGGTTCCAGTACCTGATAGATGATAAACCACTGTGTATTCAGCTAATAGCTTGCAGATGCTCCAGAGATTACCCATTACCTTGGGTCACATAATGCTAGAAGCTCAAAGAGTTTTGAAAGCTTTGTTTTCTTTATTTATTTGATTGGTTTCATTTTCTCTTTGTATTTTGTTTTTTGAGACAGAGTTTCATGCAGTCATAGATAAACTAACATTTTCTGTATAACTGAAGATGACATTGAAATCCTAATCCTCCTAGCTCCAACTCGCTAGTGCTAAAATGCACCAAGCTCTGTCAGAAAGTAGAAGAGTTTTATTAGGAAGGATCATTTGTGTCTAGGGACCAGGGAGGGACTTCTCTTTGAGGGAAAACCTACATGGAAATCCTGGCAGAAACAGAGGCTGGAAGTAGAGTAATAACCGTGACTACTAGAGATTTCCGTTCAAGACTCTGATCTATTTTTAGCTTGTACATTTCTCTATGCCAGATTTCTCAAGGCCCGCATCTTTTTGAGCTTCATAGAGTATGGGTTATAGAATTCATCTGGTTTTTAGACTTTACTAATAACTTTAACAGTCTCTGTAAATGTAACTTTTATTCACTTGATGTAACTGTTATCTCAGAAGCATACTGCTAAATGAGCGTATTCTTTCTAGTTCTTTCTGAACTCTGGCTGGCTGGTTCAACTCAGCTCTTCTGGCTCAACCTCCTCTCCAAGCTGACTGATTCCATCTACCTTCTCTCAGATTCTCACTGAATTGCTCTGCTTGGTCTCAAACTCATCTTGGCAATATGTTCTAATATTTTGGCTTCTTCTCATTCTCTATCTTCAACTAAATCTCCTGACTTGCACTGAACTGCATGAATCAAAACAAACAAACAAACCTCCACTGCATTCATTTAACTGACTCCCAATGGCCTCAACTAAACTCTGAACTGAACTGTCCCAAACTGCATTGACAGCCCTTAACTGACTCAATGGAACTGACCCATTTAACTTCCTCTCTGTTCCTACACTGCTCCTAAGTAGCCTCCCTTTCTTGTCTGTTCTTGTAAGAGTTGGGCATATCCTACTTCTGACTTATTCTGTCTAATATTTCTCTGATTCATCACTTTGTATGCCCCTCAATTAGACATCAATTTCAAACATGGTTGCTTCTTTCTACAAACATTACCTACACTGTTTGGGATTAAAGATATGTACTAAATGCATGCCTGTATTCAAGCCAAAGCAATCACATTACTGTATTAAAATTCCTCTAAAAGTCTCGGGAAAAGAAACAAAGTTTCTTTTAAAGTTTAAAGCCTTGAAATAGAAGTCTTTCTTTTATTAAGTTAGTCCTTAAGTAACTTTATTTGAATAACAAAAGGAATATATATAAGGACAAACATTCTTGCAATTTATTTTTTAAAGTGAACACAATTAAAAGTCTAAATTTTAGTAGATACAACTTTATACCAAATATGAAAATTTGTTTCACTCAATTTGTTTATTTTAAAGTTGTTTTCCAATTAAGAGGTTGGCATCCACATTTTGGGGACTGTTTGAGGTAGCTTCCCAATGTATGGAAGCCTGCTCCTCAGACAAACATAGCAGACTAGGAGACTGTTATCTTTATGTCAACTTTCAATAGTGTGGTCTCTGTCCTTTGTAGAAATGCAAAAATTTTATGTAACGTTAAGAGTAGAATGGAAGTTTTCAAAGGATGAGACGAGACGTGTTCTATCTGGCGATGGTTAATGGAAGCATCAGAATTTAAAATATGGACATTTTCCATAAACATTGGCTTCTATATGATAAGGTAAAATATTTGAGCTTTGTTGGGGATTTAGCTCAGTGGTAGAGCGCTTGCCTAGGAAGCGCAAGGCCCTGGGTTCAGTCCCCAGCTCCGAAAAAAAAGAACCAAAATATATATATATATATATATTTGAGCTTTAACATTTAAGAGAAAAGAATATAGGTTCCCTTCATCATGATATGAAATGCTATGCTGGTCAGGGAAAAATCCTTTGCCGTTGAATTTTATGATTCTGTGGTGTAAGTAACAAATATTATTGTGAAAATTTAAGTAGATTGCTTGTTACCTTGAACAGAAAGGAAAGTTTTATCAGGCTGTAGTTTTATTTTATCATTGTTATTATCTGAATCTTGTCCTTTGACATGAGCCTAGTCACAAAGTTAAAACACTACTTCCTTACAGACACAGAAAACAGCATCCTGTACCAAAAATGATACTATATGCCTCCCTGTAATATTCCTCAGGATACTCAGGGGCTGCAAAGTCTATTTCTGTACTAAGGCTTCTGCAATACTCCCAGGACTTTTATCCTGCTTGAGTTCTGTCCTCATTGTGAATGTTTCTACTACACTGAGGTTGCTGAAATTAGGCTGGTCACTCCTACTCTTCAAATACACATGGCCTTCCTGCCATTTTCTCTCTTCTACATATAGTACTAGATAGTTCAGAATTACTTTCAAAGCCATTTCCTTATCAAAGACTTCTAATCACCTTCTTTCCCCTTCTATGCTTTCCTCAGCCACATTAGAGGTTTCAGTGATGTCTGTTTGGTGAAAGCCGAAGGCAAGCTTCTGCCTGCCAATCACTGTGCCTTGTGCTGACCTCTTGTCAGGAACATGATAACGTATAAAGATACTTTATGTATGAGAGAAGGACAAAATGAGTTATTTTATATAAAATATGTTATTAGACTGAATTTTATTTTAAGCATTCATAACTGGTAATACAAAGAAACATAACACACACAGTGTCACTTTTCCATCTTTTGTATTTCTATGTTCAAACTACATTAAAAAAACTCTGTTGGTTTTCCGACTATTTTCATGCTGACCTTGCTTGAAATTGGGAGCATTTTTAGGATAATTTATGCATCAAGAAAAGAATATAATGCTCTAGTGATGCAAGACCCTGAGGGTAGAGTTTTAAAAGTAAAATATTCATGAAGCTTAAGTACAAAACCATCAGCGTTTCTGTAGTGTTTCAACAGTATGTTACAGTAAAGGGGAGTTGTAAAAAGCAAGGATATGAGAAAAATACAAACAGTTACGACAATAAATGAGACAGGCCTTCAAGATGAATTGTTTCTGCTCTACTTTTTAAGTACTGTGCTCCAGAATGTATGAATGGATTCATATTGGGGTACAGAAGTTCCTCCATAATGACTATAAAATTGGTGGTAAGAACCCATACAGGTTTGGATAACCCTACGTATGTTAGCCTAATTTTTATTCATGTCTAGACAACTGAACTGAATGCAATGTCTTCAATTAGGTATACAACAAAGAGAAGCTAAGACCGTAAGTCTTAATTTCATCATGGTGTTTTGTGCGACTTCTGTTCCTCCAGTTGCAAGCTTTGCTTCTCTTTCTCATTCAGAGCTTCATATTCTCAGACACTCTGAAATGTGCTAGAAGACACATGATAAAAAGTGCATCAGGAAATAATTGATAAGTGTAGTAGTATTCAATTAGATACTTAAATTGATCCCAGTGGCAGCTGTGTTCCTCTCTACCTGCCCTAACATCTTGAATAACATACACGCGCGCGCACACACACACACACACACACACACACACACACACACATGCACGCACGCACACACCCTGCTCCTACATGGAGGCGAGGCTAAGCTCTCTGTCCTGTAGGCATGGCATAGCACATCTCCTTCTTCTCCTTCTGTCCCTAGCCCAGGGACCCTAAAAGTCCTGACTCGTCAGTTCTGCACTGCCATTGACTGCTGGCAACTTTATTTACCAATCAGAACCAACTAGGTTAGGGTCCCTCAGTGTCTTACTTGTAGACATGCAAATTCACGTGCAAACAATTTTGGAGATAGCATAATACAAACAGCAATTATCTTGGAGAATCCTTAAAGCTAAAGCAAGGTAAGAGTTAAGAGGACCCTAACATGGTAAGAGACATTTTCTCATGATCTATCCCCAGGTTTCACCTTTTTTGTATCATAATTATTGTTCTAATTTTTTATTAAAAAGATTTTGAAAATGTGTGACAGGACTCTGACATAGGATATCATGTTAAGCCCAGTTCTCTTTCTACCCATAGTCAATTCTCAGAGTATAGAGCCTGAATCAAGCAGTAAATAAGAACCATAGGATGTTTGAACCTAAAAGGTAAACCATATAGTAGTTTAATTGTATCCTATTCTTGAACATTTACTGTCTGTGTGTTGTATGTATTCATGTATGTGTAGGTATACACATCTATGCCTGTGTATATTGAGGTCAGAAGTCAATGTCAAATGTCTTCCTCTCTCATTCTCCATTTCATATATTTTCTCTTGAGACCCAGTCTCTCACAATGAAGATCAGAGCTAGGGTGGAGTGGCTAACACAACTCTTGTATTTCCATACAGTTATTGGGGGTCTGAACTCAGACCTCAGACTCAAGAATATTACCAACTGAGAAATCAGCCTCTTCACTGTTATTCTTGAAATAGGTGGACTGCTGTTTTTCACATTGTTTAAAGTTTGAGGTAGAGACCCATCTAATCCATTAATGGCAGATGAAGATTGGGGTTCTGTCTTGCATTAGAAAGGCCTTATTCTTCTTTTAAGTATAAATCACGTCAGTGACACAGAACATTCATATTTACTGCATATCCTACACTCGACCAACTCTCAGCATGTGGTAGAGCTGTGTGAATAGCCACATTATACATAAACCTAATTTTGTTATATAACGAAAGATTGTCACACACGGAGCTCTTGAGAATTTGAGGCAGATCATTCTAAAGTTCATGGCTAACCTGAGCTACATCGTCAGGTCCTACTTCAAACACTAAATAAAAGAAAACAAATTTTGTCAGAGTTAAATTGAATAGAATTTTTAAGGAAGTGGGGAAGTTTACAGTGTCTTAAATTTAATTTTCGAATTTCTAAGATTTTCTTTATTAATTTTTAATCATCAACTATGTTGAGGAGTGTCTTCTCCCTACCCTACTCTTTATTAAAGTATAATATGAAAGTAGTGTATTACTATAATATACAATGTGGTGTTTTAAAACATGTACACATATCATATAGCTTAAAGTATGAATAAAGTAAATACGTATATATTTGCAAACATTAATAATCAAGCTATTTATTATTAATTAATTTAGTATTTCATTTTATTTTTATTCCATTACAAATACAATAATATAATTAATATGACACTTGTATATTAATTATTATTAAGTTTAATTGAATTATTTATTATTAATGGTAATTTAAGCTATTACTAATTCATACATGCATATTTAGCATACTATATTTAGTAATGACATTTAGGTATTTTAGCATATTTTAAACTGTACTGTAGCTTTTATTGCACAATTCGTGTTTCACCATAGAGCACTCAGCATTCTCATCAAGCCCTCTCTGCTGTTGGCCAATTTCCCATTTCTATGTTTCCAGGCCCTGGCCCTGCTCCTGGTGAGCCCTATTCTACTTTCTGCAATATGAGCTGAGTATACTAAATCCTACATATACACATTACTTTTCTGTTACCCATTAGTGGATACTGATTGAAATCATATGAAGGCTTCACTGACCAGGACAGGGAGTCTACAGCATGTTGATTTGTGTTTCCTTTGAGAAACGTGGGATTCAAATGTGATTTGAGAAGCCTCCATACAGTTTTTCCATAAAGGATGTACTAATGGAACATTGTCCCCAGCAATCTACAAGGGACTCCTTTGTCCATATGCTTAACAAGACTTGTTACAGATTGCTGATCTGACAATAGCCATTCTTTTTTTGTGAAGACACACAATATTATCATTTTAATTTGTATTTCCCTTGGCCCCTTTTCAACTCAGAGCTTCAGTGGAGTATTCCTTCCAAGATACCCTCTAAAGATCCCTGCAGTCAAGTCTCTTTTCTCACCCCATTCTATCTCTCTAGTTTTATTCTGTTTTATTCTAAGTAAAACAGCCCAGAGGTGATCAATGTGTATATCAGCATCAGAGACTTTCAGAAAATTCGGATACACTCTGGGTCAGAATCAGAATGATGCATGCCTGTTACACCACTTACTGCTGGAGTTAAGAATTCCAAAGAGGAGTACTACTACGTTTTGGTAAATGACCTCGCAGAAGTGTGCTTGCTAAAATGCTGTCACAGGTGCTTCTAGCACCCCTGCCCTCAGCACAGCAGCATCTTCTCAGGAGTGTGACCCCAGCCAGAGTCTCCAGTCTACCATCACATTCGCTGTGGACAATATCTTTTCAGGTGCTGTCTGGCCCCAGAGCCCTCACAGTATCCATCCACGTGCTAACACAGCAGAAATATAATCTGGCTTTGATACTACATGTAAAAATAGAATTTATCTGACATTATCTCAACAAATATTTCAAATACTTTTAAAAATCCATTTTTTATGTATTGGACTGTTTGCAGCATTAAGCATATTTACCAACATTGATATTCAATAATCAGCCAAAAGATTAATGGTCTGATGGTCCTTTTCTTTTAAAATACAGTTATTGTTGATTGAATAAAACTTGACACATGGTTTTACGGTGTAGCTGGGGCTAGCGCGGAACTAGGTATTCAGACCAGACTGGCTCTAATTTCACAGAGATCCCCCTGCATCTGCTATAATAATATTGGGATTACAGGTATAAACCACCATGCCCACTATGAAATATTATTTTATTACATGCTAATATTTTTTCATTTCATTATTTTTGTGAAAGAAATATCTCTTGCAAAAAATAATATTTATAGTAGTGGATAGTTTGTAATATATTTTACTTCACAGATTCAAAACCTAGATTATCCTCACCTACCAAGTATTGCCTAACAGACCAATAATATTCATTTAAAAGTAAATTTCATTATACTGTTTGGCAGTTAGCTCGAACATTTTCCTAAAATAGTAATGGTAGTAATTCTAGCAAACATGGCATCAAGCTTGGTTAATATATGCTAGATATTGATATAGGCCCTTTTAGTATACTCACTGTTATTACTAATCACCATAGGTAGGAAGAGAATTGGTGTTTATTATTTTCACTTTTTAGGTAATGAAACTTGATACCTGCTACTTGATGTGACTAAGATAATCCCATGAGTAAAAGGAGCTGACTTATGCAGAGGCACCCGCTGTCCTGCCTGACACAGATGCACTGCTCTCCTCTTATTTCTCTAAGGAAATAACAGCTGATCTCTCCTTTGAAAGCCTTTCAAATTTATAATGCAAAGGAATTTCTAATTTCTATGTAAATTTTATAATTTGTTTCTAAAACATAACTCACCTACCTTCTTGAGGAGCAGAATTGTTTATTTAACATGCCATGATAAATCAGAGTCACTGCACAGAGAAAGGATTTTTTTTATATACATAAAGCTGAGAAATGAACACTTAGCTGACTATAATTTCGGTTAAAGCATCAATATTTGCTAAGAAGCATTTTTGAGGGTCAGCATACTGATACATAGTTACACATGAATAATTCTTACCATATAGACACAATAATGAGTTTCCTTAATGACAGGGATATGTTCTGAGAAATGCACTAGACAAGTGAATCGCTATGAAAATATTTTTTAAGTGGACTTATACGATTAAAAGAAGTGACAATATTTCTAAGAAATATGTCACAGAGTACTGCTATTTTGTTTTTATTTTTGTTTTTATTTTTTTGGTGATGAGTGATCAAAGTGTTAGAATAGAGGGCATCCCTAGACTGTATTGCTTATCCTGTGCAAGTTAAACTCTGAAGTATTATTTGAATCAATACAAACTACAAAATATCATTATGCCTTCTATACCATGCTGTTAAAAATTAAACCTAGTTGAATCTATTTGATACACTCAATGTTAAACAAAATGGGGATCCCCAGAAATGGGGATATGAGGGAGGAATGTGTATCTACGTCTAAGGATATTTCTTCAGTTTGTACGGAAGTTTGTAAGTTTCAGTACATATTAAAAGCTTGACGAAGTACAACTAAACTGAACGATTTGCAGTTTGTGTCAACACAGTTAATGAAAATGTCTGAAGTTCTGTCTGAATAACTAACAACCCTCCACATCACCTAGGGCTCAGAGAGTAAAAATCACCATCTCTGAAATGTCCTTCCTAGATATTGGCCTAGACTGTTGTTGCCAAGACCCCCGGGATGCTAAGATGTTGGCTCTCATAGACCTCCCTGACTCAGGAGCCTTAGCGTTTGCATTCTGCTGCAGCTTGGGTCAAGGAGATCTAGGGAATTCATTACAAGAGTCACTATTTTTTTGTAATCCCTTGTAGTAGGTGTTAAAACAAAACAAAACAACAACAAAATAAATCAAACCCACCACATAGAGACTTTTAGAAGTCATAACAGACATTTAGCAGATGTGCACAGAGTTCTGACTTCTTGGGTAACTTTTTTTTCTTTTAGCTTTAATATTTAGCTTTCTTGCCAGTGAAACTTTCTGTAACAGAAGAGCCCTGTCACATCTTCATGTAATTGATGCAGCCAGAAGAGCAAAAGAGAACAAATTGTCAGTGCCCCAGCAGGATTTGAATACATCTCTAAATATACAAAAAACATTTCCACATTGCACTTGTTACACAAAAACTGACATGACGGTGTTACATGTTGTTTGTACATGTGGATGTGCTTCCATGTAAGTGCAATGTCTTTTGGACCAAAGAACAGAAATTGATTTTGAATGTACAGCTGCCCTCTACTCCATCACTCTGAGGACCTGAGCCTGAACACACTTAATAAGTAACACCAGGAAACACGTATTTTCTGGTGTTACTATATACACTATGGTTGGGTGAAATTATACTTAACTTCTCTGTATTTTTAGAAGTTTTCTGTACTTCTCTTTTAGTCCCTTTTCTACTTGTGAAAATGATAAAGATATTCTGAAATAATACATTGAATAAATTGTATGAAAATAGAGCTTCATTTAGCCACATAGAAGATCTCAAAATTTTACACATACTCCCAAGGCAATGTTTAATGAGGGCAGTCCAAAAGCGATCCTTTTTTTTTTTCAGTCCTTCATTTTAAGCAAGGGATACATATTTATTTTACACATCTTTATCAAATACCAGCTGACATGTACTTGGATCAGCCTAGGTATCTGGCCCCCTGACTTCTTCCACTGTGCACTTTTCAATGTCTTTCTCCCCAGTGTTTTTATTCAAAACAGAAAGTAATAAAGTTAAGCCTTAATGAAGTAACAGCAAAAGACTTCCATGTAACTTAATTTTTTTCAAATCCTATTTTCAGTGATAGTTCTTAAACTCTTTAACCTCCCTTATAGCTACCACCCACCAGAGGTAATGGAAAAGAAAGGGTACAGAGAAGTGGATCTGTTTAGAATGGATTCTTTGAGCAAATCCTATCTGCGTTGTCAGGAAATCAGCAGTCCTGGTCGCAGGAGTCAGCAGCAGCTCAATCCACTTGCAAGCACTTCTCGGATATACCAGCAGTCCAGTTTGATAAAGTTGGGATGTAAACATGAATCAGCAGTGGCGACACTACTTAGCAGGCACAGCCAGACCTCAGCCTTGGCTAGAGTCAGTAGGAGGGAACAGGGCCAACGGGAATGCCTGTAGTTGATGTCGACCTGCATGTGAGAGCTGGCACAAGATAAGGCAAGGCCTGTGATTGGGCAGTGAAAAAATGAAGCTGGGGCAGAGTTTTTGTAAGGCAGAAGAGAGGAAAATAAAAGGGAGGAACCAAGATGGAGGCAGAGAAGGATGACCCAGATGCGTGTGGCCTTCAATGGCCACAGGTAGTTATGAATATTTCTTAAAGGATGGATTTTTATAGGACATTTTGTCTTATCTAAATGGGCAGTTTGTATCATTATCAATTGGTTGTGACTTTATCATGTGGGCGTTTTGTGGATTGAGAACTTAAGATATAAATCTGATTGCTAAATTACAAACTTACCCAGTTTTGATTGTAATGGGTTACTGGGAGTTGTGACTATAACCACAGCGGCAGATGCTGGGGGTGTGAGCAGAGTCCCAGCAAGAGAGTTGCAAGAGTGCAGCTGCTGCTGGGCTCACAGAGTAGCCTGCAGCAGCGTGAGATGGAGAGCCGGGTTAAAATGCTTTGCTCTTTAAGATGAGATTACCCGCAGATGCCAAGTGGCCCACCAGAGCCAGCACCAGCACAGGATGGCAGAATCCTTTCTTATATTTACCTCAACAAGTGCCAGGAAAAGTTCTCGGCTGCGCCTCTTTCGGGGAAGCGAAAATCAGTGAAGGCATGAGACCAAGGAGCTTTGTACAGCTAGCTCTCTAGAAGCAAGCTTCAAGCTCTGTCTTCACCATGATCCTTTGAGTTCTATTCACACTCCCTCCAAATATCACACTTCCTCCACGGGGCTTGTCTCACCACTGTGCATCGACTCAGCATGTGCATCTGTCTTAGCCAACATCACTCTGCGAAGCCTGAATCTGCAGAAGCAACAAGAAGTCTCATACCACCGGAAGTTTTCTGGTGTCTCTCTCTACGGAGTCTCGACAAATGGAGCTTAACTAAGCAAAGTAAGGGAGACCAATACGTGTGCGTCCCGAGTGAAGAATCATTCATCGCATGATCTTTCACGTGTTTGTTTTAGCAGAGCAACTTTTCACCTGCGTCCATTTCAGATAAACATTCCTTCACGAGTCTGCCTTGGCCTTTCACCTGTGTCCACCTCAGTAAAATGTTTCTTCATGTGTCAGTTCCAGCAAAACACCATCCAATACAGCTACTTTCCAAAGCACCCTTAAGTTTCCGCTTCACTTCCATATGCCATAAACTAGGTAAGTGAACTAATGTTATGACAAATTGTAATGGGATAAATAAATTTGACCTAAGGTAATGGTCTACCTCCAGGGCTCAGGACAGCTTCTATTCTAGACAGAAGGCAGAGCATTTTCTTTAAAGAAAAATCCAAGAGTCTTAAATAAAGTATCTGAAAATTAACAAATGTGACACTCTGAGACATTCATAGAAATGTACATTTTCCAAGAGATTTGTCATTTTCCAGTGGAAAACATACATCCCACTGCCCTGCTGCAGGACAAAGAGCAAACTCCTTAGCATGGTCTCCATAGCCTTTTCTTCCCACTCGCAGGGTGTCCCTTACCTGTATGAACAGTAACACATATGCATAGCTACATTCCCCATCATGTAACATTGGTACCAACTGTATAAAATAAATGCTAAGCTAGGCCTTATGAAAATAGAAGTCATAATGTTAAAAATGGGCAAATATTCATTACTCATACTGAGAATAGGGGATGACTCCATGTTGATACTCTACTTCCTTTCAGTGGCCATTTTTTTTAGTGAGCAGAGATTCCTCAGAAGTCATGCTCCCTGTGACAGGGTCCCTTGCAGAGTGAAAACATGCCCAAGTTGTTGCCCAAGTTCAGTTTCTGATCCACATCTTTTTGTGTGCTAGGCCAGACATCCTACAAAATGCTAGGCTGATCAGTCTTCAGAAATCAATGGAGGCTATTGGGATTCACGACCACATTGTTTATTCAATGCAAACTTGAATTGCATAATTATAATTAGAAATAATTACTATAAATCTGATTAGAAATGGAATGCTTATTATTCCACGCATTTCTTCCTTATAGGCAAATTTATAAATTACAATCAGAAATTTGTCTCAGGATAATTAGGTCTAGTCAATGACAATCGGAAAGAAACCTGTCTTCCACTCACTGTGCTTAGCACTTAGCTGGACTTTGGTAAGGTCTTTAGATTTCCTCATTTTTTTTCATAATATTCCTTCAAGAATAGTTGCCATTGAGGAATACTAGACTCAAAGTTTAAGGAACTTGTTTATTCTTAAAAAGTTTGCAAGAATCAGAACCAGAATTTAAAAGTAAATACACCAAGTTCAGCAAAAGATCCCAGGGTTCCATGCTCCCTCCCCAAACTGACACCATATCAATGGAGTTGAGAGAACCTTGAAAACACCAAAGACTCACCAGAGAATGGTACCAACTGGTTTTTCATGGTTTAAATTCATTTCCACTATGCACTATGTAACTATCATGTCAATCCTATGCTGTAGATACTCATTGTTTTGCAGAAAACTGAGGATCAAAAACAAACTCTAAAGCCATAAAGCAGCATTATCCAGGGAGGGCTTAGTCTCTGGATTTGACTCATTGTTTTGCTGATATCTTTTTTTTCTTCCTCCATCTTTATTAACTTGCGTATTTCTTATTCACATTTCAATTGTTATTCCCCTTCCGGGTTTCCAGGCCAACATCTCCCAACCCCTTCCCCTCCCCTTCCATATGGGTGTTCCCCTTCTCATCCTCCCCCATTACCACCCTCCCCCCAACAATCATGTTCACTGGGGGTTCAGTCTTGGCAGGACCAAGGACTTCTCCTTCCACTGGTGCCCTTACTAGGCTATTCATTGCTACCTATGAGGTTGGAGCCCAGGGTCAGTCAGTCAATGTATAGTCTTTGGGTAGTGGCTTAGTCCCTGGAAGCTCTGGTTCGTTGGAATTGTTCTTCATATGGGGTTTCAAGCCCCTTCAAGCTTTTCCAGTTCTTTCTCTGATTCCATCAATGGGGGTCCTATTCTCAGTTCAGTGGTTTGCTGCTGGCATTCGCCTATGTATTTGCTGTATTCTGGCTGTGTCTCTCAGGAGAGATCTACATCCAGTTCCTGTCAGCCTGCATTTTTTTTTTTTTTGCTTCATCCATCTTATCTAGTTTGGTGGCTGAATATGTATGTATGGGCCACATGTGGGGCAGTCTCTGAATGGGTGTTCCTTCAGCCTCTGTTCTAAACTTTGCCTCCCTATCCCTTGCCAACGGTATTCTTGTTCCCCTTTTAAAGAAGGAGTGAAGCGTTTGTCTTGCTGATACCTTATTTCCAAGCCAGGTACACATATCAGGTGGTAATGGCAACGCTTGTTATATGTCTGATCTTGCATGTATATGTACTACTTATTGAATCTTCCCAGCACTACTATGAGGCTATACATGTCTTTTTATGGGTAATCAATGTTAATCACATAGAATTTAGTTGGAATATTCATAAGGACATTCTGTGGAATCTATTCTGACAAATTCTAAACTTAACAAGAAGACAAATCCCTAGATTCTACAGCTTGGAATGAGCCTTTAGTGCAGCAGGAATATAAACCGGGTAGACAGACAGGGCCAGAGCTCCTCTCTCTCTCCTGCCTGCTGCATGATCTTAATAACAAATGACCACTAGCTTTATAGCCCGATGCATTCAATTTCACTTTTTGCCATATTTGAGCTACACGCAGCTGAATATCTGCTCCATAGAAAACTCAGAGAAATGGAGCAAAGGAGATGTATTCCTCAAAGGACAAGAACATTTGTGCTGTCACCTCGGTTGCTATTGTTTAAATACTCATAGTCTGTGCAGGACGAGAACAGGTGTTTCCAATAATGCTTCACTAGCTTGTCTAATCTCAGTCTTGTCTCCTGAGACACAGTCACCTGCTTTGATAGAATTTCTATGTTCAGAGTAATGGAGCCTGTCATCAATGAAGCAGACAAGATGAACCCACCCTCTGAAAGCTGCACTGAGAAATCAGAAATGTGAATGTCCCAGTGACATTTAGGAGGAAATGGAACACAATAGAATGTGCTTCAGGAGAAGGTGACCTGAGGCCAATGAAATCTGCTTATAAAGATGGTTTACACTCATCTCCCACTATTCATTCATAAGAGCATTCTGTGGAAACAGTTCTGATCAATTCTCAACTTAACAAGGAGAACTGTCCCTAGAGTTACAGTGCTGACGCAGAGGAACTTGTTAAAGAAAGAAAAATGCCAAGAACTCTGGCAAAAGAATTTTGCATGTCACCTGAAGTCAGGCCAAGCCAGGAGAGGAAGCAGAATTGGAAACTGCGCAATACTATGTCATGTGAGGTGTCCGTGTCAAAAGCTTTACAGAAATATCATTAGGAGTTCTCACATTAATAAGGTGAAGGTACAGTTAAAGGAAGAGGAAGTTGTCAAATTTGGACTGGGACCACACAGTCACAGATGGTGCCAATGAATAAGAAAGTGACTGGAAGTCTAGAGAGATTGATACACATCTCCAAAGAGCTTTCTGGTAACAATGAAAACACACAACATGATGGAAGTCACAATGTGTACGTAAGAGTGAGGGTCAAGTATAATTTAGATACCTAAGAACAGTGCCAGGGACTGTGAAGCAACATGGAATTGAGAAAAAAACTAAAGACATTTTTCAGTGTCACAGAGGATAATAAAAGGAAGTCTTGCTTTTCGGAGCTGACGATGAAAGATGACCAAGAGACAACAAGAACATTATTTTATTCCTTCTGCTCCTTCTTTAGACAGAAAAAGGAGGTATAATTTCCTCTAGGTTGGAAAGGAACCCCAAGTGTGAGAGTATATGCCGTATTTTGATTATGGCCTGCACTGTTATGGGAATTTGAAACTGACATTGAACAAACACTAATATATTTCCATTATTTCAAAATAGGAATATATACCAATCTCTATTAGGGTCTATGAATACCAACCTACTCCCTCTTTGGGTTAATTCAATCATACTTATAATCACCCCACACTTGTAGAGAATAGAAGATATATGTTACACATATGAGAGGATATTCTATTTCGACATCTACCTGTCCAGTGCTACTGTTCTTTTTAAAAAGGCTATTTTACATTGTTCTTGTTGATCTTGGAGTTCTAGTTCTGGCTTATTATTCATAATTTGCTTATAATATTATGTATGCTACTTAGTCAAAGAATATTATGCTATTTAGTCATTAAAGTGACCACAGAGATTATATTGTGTTGATAAACTCTATATAATGTTGGGAATGATGTAAAGAAGAAAGAGAAACAAATATTAAGGTGAAATGTTACATAAGAAAAAAAATCTGTAAATTAGAAGGTAAGGATCCCCCTTGGGAAAAAAGATTATACATTACCAATTTCTGTCATAATTGTCTTTCACAGTTACAATAATGATTTATAGATCAAACATCAAAGACTTCTAAAGATTTTATGTATAATTTATATGTGTAATATGTATAATGTTCAGATTACTCCCTCTTCTAGGATAGAGTTTATGGATAAATGGATGAAAGGAAAAAGTGGACAGAACTATGGGTAAAAGATGAATGTAACTCATATATGTGGATTTTTCATGGCACACACGTATAGTAACTAAACCAATGATCTTCTGGCTATCATTGTTTGTTAAGTGGAGAGTAATATTTTAATAATAAAAGACCTGGGTTTTCCATCTCTAACCTTCATTTCTCAAGCACAATAAATTAATTTATTCCACTGTTAACAACACCTAAAAAAAGTCTCAATGGTGTATTATAAAAAAGTCCATTATCAAAATGCGGTGGGGCGAGCATTCTGTTCCTTCTCATCAATCTCCCCACCATGGCTATAGGCTGATTCCTTTATATCTGCCATGTAGCAAAACATCCCTATACCTAGTGTCCAGAGGCAACTACCTCATGCTTCAAATTTATGGTCTGTTGGGCTGTGTGAGTTTGCTCTGTGAGGTTCTCCATTCCAGATGATCGATGTCCATTGGGGCCACTTTCTTCTTGATTGTGTTGATTGTACAAGAGGACTCAGTCTTATAACTAGTAGTTGGTGCTAAATATTGGCTGAGGGATCTGTGATGCTGTGTCCCTAGGTAGCCTGAAGGTTATTTTCTTAGGGTTTTATACCATAATGGTGCAATTTCTAGAGGTCAAAACCCAAGGAAGATGCAAGAAGGAGAACTGGAAATACTGATTTCCTCTGAGATTGTCCTGGAAAAGCTGCCTTAGCCTCTTTTTTGCTTTATTCTCTGAGTTAAGAGGACAATCTGTGGCTCATGGGTAAAATACACTCTACTTCTCACCAGAGGAGAGATAAAGGACTTGTAGGCATCTTTAGTTCATAGGCTGAAGAACCATTTGCTTGCAATTTGACAGTTTTAGAAGGTACATATATGCATATCTGTAAGCCCTCATATCAGTACCATCAGAGATTTCCACCAAAAAGTGACGTATCGGAATTCGAGAAATGGCTCAGTGATTAGGAAAGCTTGCTGTTTCGCTGGAAGTTTCAAGTTTCATTCCCAGCTCCCACATCAGTGTGGGTCCTCATAGAGACCAGACACAGGATTCCCCTGGAGCTAAAGTTATATACAGGCAGCTAGGAGCTACTTGATGTGGGATATTTTTAAAAATGGACATGAGAAAATATTTACAAGATCTCAACTGAAGTGTTTGAAAATCACGTAAAATTGTAAAACTAAAGCACCTTATTTGAAGTGCAAAGGCAGCCTGACCTTCAGTCCTTAGTACAACTTGTGTTTGTTGAGCCCCAGCCCAAGGATGTTGTTCCTTTGGCATCCCTATCAAGTATTAATTTCTCAATACTATTTGTAGGATATGTAGAAATCTATGCCTGGATGCAGTTCTCAGGCCCTAGCACAGAATCTAAGTTTTGTTTCCTGCTCTTCTTATTTTGACTGGTTTTATGGTCACATGTTTTCTCAGAGGATACACTTTGGTTTTAATTATTTTTTTCTACTTTGCAAATAACTAAAATATAAATCTCTACTTTTACTATTGTCAGCTTCTTTTTGGGAACACTTTTTATGGTCACTTTCCTAAATTATTAAATTGATTCTGAGCTCATTTATTCTGGCTCCTCAACTCACAAAAGCACTTAAGGGGAGGATTTAACCATTGTGTAACACTTGGCTGTCTTGTGCATTTTACATATAATAAATCATATTAATGATGAGCAAAATGGCTTATAATTATGTTGTATTAAAAATATCTATAAAACTCATAAGTGGGATAAATAGAAAAATTGAAATTCCGTTTCTCAAGCTTTGACACATGTTCTTCCTTTTCTTCCTTTTGTTCATGTTTTTCAGTGACAACTCACTGTAATTATTTGTTCATTTCACAAGTGTCTTTCACTTGACAGCGTTGTATTAGCGTTTCTTCTTCCTAATAAAATGAGCTTTTCTGTGTAGCTTTTCTTGTTAAAAGAAGGCCAATATCATTACAAGGACAATCCATGTTTTACTTGACAGTCTGATTCTACAGTCCTAAACTTGATTCTAACTTTTCTGTATATTAAAATAATGAATATGATTCATATTTGAAGTGGTTATTACAAAGGTATATTATAGAGCACTATATATATATATATATATATATATATATTATTTGGATTAAATGTTACTTAAGCTTGAAGGCTTTGGATGTCAGGTGTTGATTTTCCAAGTACTGATAATATAATACTGACCTTTCCATTAGCCAAAAATCAAACTCTCTTCCCACTTCACATTATCCTTTTGAGCAATTCTAAACTTCTTTATAATTTTTAGTAGTCTAATAGATAAAAATACACACTAAACACCCTTTAATTTCTTCTGCACTTTATCCTGTATTTATGGATTTGAGCTGGAGGTTCATGTATGCCAAAGCATACGTGTGGAAGGCAGAGTAGAAATAACATATTAGAGAGGGTTTGGATCTGCTATGCGGGTTCCAGCAATTGAATTCAAGACTCTCATCTTGGTGATAAGTGCCTTTAACTGCTGAGTTATCTTGTAGGCTCCCAAAATTGCTTTGCATTTCTTAGAGTATTTTGTCCTAGTTATTTATTTGTTTTTCATGAATATTTTCTTATGACTTTGTAATAAAAATATAAATATATTCTATGTGCTGTATGTGCTGAAAACATTCCTAATTTTATCTTTAAATTTTTCTTTTTTACATAACCACAGACTTTTGAATTATTAATGTAATCAATATATTAGTCTTGCAATTTATAATTTTAACTATTTATTAATAAGATCTTTTGTCTTTTAAAGAATTATATCAATATAATAGTTCATGTTCTTTCAGAGAAATATAATTTTATGCTAATGTTTCCTTTAATTATTGAAATGTCCATGACTACATCTGATATAGATATGAAATAGGAGCATGACTTTATTTTATCAAAACTTAGTTGCTCAAGTGCCATTTTCTGAGTCATCCATTCTTTCCCACTTTGTGATGGTTAAACCTGAATGTCTGATTGATGGGATTTAGAATTACCGTGGAAACAGATCTCTGAGCATGTCTGGACAAATATTTGGATTAGTTTAAGTAGGTGGGGCTCACTCTAAGTGTGTGTGGAAGAATTGCATGAGCTGAGGTCTGAGACTTAAGGAAGAGGAGAAAGCCAGCTGAGAACAAATATTCAATGATTTCTGTTTCCTGATTATTGTTACAATGTGACTAGTCACGATGTGCTCAAAACACACTAAAAATTTCAGTCTGTGCTTCCTCTCTTGTTTTATTAATATAAATTAATATTAATATTCTAAGCTTCTTATTATAAGAACAATGATACTGTAATCATAGCATTAATGCAATAAATCCAATATACCTTTTATTTTTCAAATGTCATTTATAATTATTAATATTTATTATAAAGATGACAGAATTATTTAACAATATTAACAACTAAAGTAATTAAGTTTTAGACTTTCTTCCTTTCTCTCTCTCTTTTTCCATCCTTTCTTTTGAGTACTTCAGCTAATACATAATGTCTGAAGCACCATTGTAGGCCAATCCATTGGTCTTTATGCCATATGTCAAACACTTTTTCTTCCATCCATTTCTCCATCCACCCATTCATCTATCTATTCATGTAGATAAGAAATATCACCATAATCCATTAAATCTTGAGGAAAGTTTTATTATTATGATGAATTATTCTTCCAAGGGTTTCTTTGTCTAATTATGAAATACCGGGATTTTTTTAATATTTCCATTTTGAAATATTTTTCCTTATGTTATGATTGAAATTACTGCTGTTGCCTATAAACATTATATAATATCAGAAAAATATCCCAAGTTTATGACTTGAGACAAGATTGCAGTACATGAAAATTTATTCTAGGATCCAGTCAGTTAAGTTTTTCCCTTTGATCTAGAAATGAAGAGATCTTTGGATGAAATTAGATTTGTTCAGTATATTACTTGTAAAAATAGGTCGATTCGGGCTGGCAAGATGGCTCAAATAAAGATACCTACCACCAAGCCAGATGAACTGAGTTCAATCCCTCGTATCTACAGAGTTGTAAAGAATTAACTCCAGAAAGCTGTTCTCTTACCTCCACATACATGCTGGGACATATGCTCCCATGTGTACATGCATGTAATTTAAAATTTAAAAAAATATTGGATTCAATGTGGTAGCATAATCAATATGGCTACTTTAAATAAGAGAAATAATATACTGCTTCCTACCTTTTTGTCAAGTTTTGGTGCTTGGTTTATATTGGGTTTAATAGCACGATTGTAAAAGTTTGACTAGTTATACTGTGATAATTCTGTGCAGAACACCTTAGAATTAGTAGTTTCGGGGTTTTAAACTGTAGGCTTGCATCATGACTCACATGTCTGTGGTTCATTGGTTGAGCTGACTGAAGTGAATCAGGTTGGGCTCACCTTATTTGACCTTGATCGTCTTCTCTAGACTATCTGTGCATGGAGAGGCAAGGTCAAGTCAGGCTCTGATGCTGCTCATTCCCTATGACTCACATGATATAGAGTGGAGCTGTACAACGTTAGGCAATTCTCTCTTCCTACAAGTTAGGTTCCCTGTGGGCCTCCTCCAGTGGGTCATCATGCCCTGACTCCCTCAGTACATAAGTGATTTGTTATTTAATTCTTGACAGTGGCTAATGGGTGTGAGGACTGTAGGCTTAAGTAAGCAATGTCTTCCTTGGCAGTGAGCATGGCTTCCTAAAGTTCAGCCTCATGCCAGTCACACGTTGGCTTAAATATTACCAAAGAAACGGTGACCCACTCTGAGACATTGGAAATTGTTGGGTTTTTTGTCTCATTTCTGTGGATGACTTTTACCTGTGCTCTGGAACAACAGGGTTACAAGCAATACCTCTCCTCATCTGGTAGCTTACCAACCTTCAGGAACAAGCAAGCTGAAGCTGCCTCTGTGGCCTGGCCTGCATGGCTGGCAGACATTTTCCCTGCTCTCCTGTCCCTCTTCCTGTTCACCCTTCCTTTTTCTTTCTTTTCTTTATTGTATTACAGGATCCCTTCAACTAGTCAGGGTGGTTTAGCACTTCCAGTCCTCCCCACTTAGCCTGCCAAGTGCTGTGATTATGTGCATGCGCCCCTGTGCCCAGTTTGTCTCTCATCTTTTTGACGGAGGATGCAAGACCCAGCAAAACTGAGTGCAAACTGTCTTTGAGCCCTTGAGATAGGAGGGTAGAGACTGCAGAGTGAGACATCAAGATTAATGCATAAAAGAAGCCGGTTCTCAGAGAAAGCCTGGAAGTCCTTTCTCACCTGAGTTTCATCTAATGAACAGGGCACAGCATGTGCCAAGAAATGCCCAGAGGTGTCATGCAGATGTAAAAATCACAGAAAGGATGAGACCAGTAGCACTGCTGTTGAGCTTATACTCTCCTCTGATTAGCCCCGTTCTATTCTAGGATGAATTTACACTTTCTTAACACACTGGCTCCTTCCATGACCAGCCAGATAGTTTCACGATTTTTCTGAGCACAGCACATCACTATGCACCTGCTTGCCCACGTCTACTGCTTAACCTGTCTGTTTTCTTGGACCCTAACACCAAAGGTTATGACTTCCTTTTCATTGTTACTTCACTTTGAGAAATTATTATTATTATTATTATTATTATTATTATTATCATCATCATCATCATCATCATCATCATCATCATCATCATCATCATCATCATCATCATCATTTGAGACAAGTTTTCTCTCTATAGCTCTGGCTGTCCTGGAACTCACTCTGTGTACCAGGTTGGCCTCAAATTCAGAGATCTGCTTGCCTCTACCTGCCAAGGGCTGGGATTCAAGATGTATAAAAGCACTGCCCAGTCTTGTGATTGTATTTTAATTACAATATTTCTAACTTTCCTTTCCTCTTTCCACACTCTCCCACATACCCCTTCATGCTCTCTCTTTCTAATTTGGCTTTTAAAAATCAATTGTTATTGCAATATATATATATTGCTGAGTTCATATGCTGTAACTTATAAGTATTTTTCACTTAGCACGAGACAACCAAAGAGTATGCACATAGTATGTTCTTCCCTGGAGAGAGCCACATCTTATTAAGGATTATTACAGTTTAGTAAATTGGTGATTATAGATTCTTCTCCAGTAACCATGATTTCATTATTACTGATAGTTAACTAGGATTCTAGTACCTGGAACGGCATCCCTCTTTTTGAAGATTAGAGAGCTGTTGGTTACCACCAAGGTATGGCTGCCACTACTGCACTTGTAGGGCCATGCTGCCATTCTGGTCATTGATGTGGTTCATAGGCACCATAGCTAGGACTGTCGCTTGTCTCCCTCCTTTGGAAGCTTGCATGTCGCCTTCTGGTACATGGTGCCTCCTCAGGGAGGAGACAGTCATATCACTTCCAGCTCAAGGATCTCTGAGCCCTGTTTCCGAGGTGCATGATCTCTTCGGCAATAGGACCTTACCCTCATACGTCTGCAGAATAACAAAATGGACTTTATGTGTTGGGAGTATCTTAGATAGCCCCGGACAAGAACACGAAAGAGGGCTTTTAATGCCTGGTATTGCATTTTTCTGCTAGGTGGTCTTTGGTTCTTGGAGGGAGTGCTATCCGCTCATATGAGTAATGTTCATTAAAACTATATATGTAAATTTATACATTGAATTACGTGTGTTACAGTTTGGTGGGATTTTGTATGTGTGCCTGTGTGTGTGTGCGTGTGGGTAAATAATTAACAATATATGTGTTGCTGCTCTTTCACCATCCATATTGCTATTTCACCTACCTCCCATCTTCTTTAACGCTTCCTATGGAGCGCCCACTTTTAAGATCTCCCCTACCAGACGACATGTACTCTATTGCCCTTGTTTCTCTTGCCGAGTTCTTCTGTCTTCCTTATTCTCATTTTTCCTCTCCTAGTTGCTGTTAGAACTCATGACTTACCTGCTCCACTGTTTTTCTCTTAAATGCTAATGAAATGATCTCTGAACTTCCTTTTATTCCACATTCAAATTATTTTAATGAAGAGACTAAGATCACATGAACAGAAATCGTATGTTCCCCAATATCAGTCGTGTCTCATGGAGAACACCTCTACTCCACACTCTCATGAGAGGTCTATACGCTCATGTAAGCATGGGCCTGGCATAGCAATTTACATTAACAGTGAACACAATCCTCGTAGGGTGACTTTCTCTTCCCTTCACTTTCTGCTCCGGAAACACCACTTATTTCCTTATGTTTGAGGTCAGTGAGCCCGAGGACATTGTGGATGGTTCTGAGAGCTCTTAGTCTCGTTTATAAAAGTATTGGAGTAGACTCAAACAGAAATTTGAGAACAATTTTAATAAAGTTTAAAAGAAAAATTCCAGGGCAGGCAAGGCGTAAATCCCCAAAGCTGCCAAAAAGAGAATGAAGATGAGGAGGAGAGAAAGCTATGCTGAGTTAGCTAAGCCTGAATGAGGGTCAGTATATGCTAGAGAGTAGGGCTTTAAGTAAAAAGCAAGGAGGCCAAAGTACCAGAAAAAATGGATACTTTAATTAGGACTTGCATCCAAAGAAGACAGAAGAAGAAAGGAAAGTTGCTGGGCAGAACCAACATGACAACTTGTAGGGACTGAACCAGGGACAGGACTTCCCAGAAGGAAAATATCATTCAAGGAGTATTCCTTCTACCTCTTTAGCACGACTTAAAGTGACTCTGTCTCCATAGGGGTGGTCTTGAGTCAAGTCACTGGTCCTGCAAAATGGGAAAAATGGGAATGTTAGGTCTCCATTCAGGCTAAAGTGTTTATCCTCTAGACCAAAGGATATTGTTGTCTTTTAATGGATATTTCCTGCTGCTGTGTTACTGGGAAGATGTCTTGAAATCTTAGCTCTCTGATAAGGTTGAAGTAGATACTATTATGTAGATTATTGAGTTTCAAGTTTTTATTATAAAGAAGAGAATAATGTTCCTTTAGCTTTCTACATAGTGAGAAATCTAATTAAGAAAATAACAGTTCTCTCAGCACCATGATTTCTCAATTCTTAGTTCAACTTTTTTGTTACTGTTTATTCATGTGTGTTTGCATCCTTTGAATCTTGTTTTTGAAACATATGTACTTACCTTTTTGGTCATTTAGAAGGTCTGACTCTGTTTTTAATTTAGCAAATTTACTCTAGCATTTTAAACATGTACTTAAATGAATATACTTTAATTACAAAAATCGATATTGAAATAATGATTTCCTATCTCCCTTCACGCATGGAAATTAAGATGACATTTTTTAAAACTAGAGGGCAACGCACTGTGCTCCCGCAGCTCCATTAGCTTGGTTCTTCCACCCATCGCCAGCATAATTAAGAGAAAAGTAATGGTAAAAAGCAGAGGGATGTATACGATATGACTACATTGGGAAGAGAAACATTTGGGACCTGACCCATCATCTAGGTACTTTCAGTGAGGTTTGGATTTATTTAAAAGAGAAATCAAGCATATGTTGAATGCTTAAGTAATCCTGGCCGAGGTATCAATATTTTGCTCCTCAAGTTGACAAAGTCCTTAGTGATGTCCTTGGCGAGGGGAACAGTCTCCTTCTTTTGGTATGATCACTGTTGCTTCAGGCTGTGCCTCACCCTCTCCTGGATAGGGAATGTCTTTCCCATGATGTGCTGCTGTTCTTCGTGTCTGTCTGTCTGTCTGTCTGTCTGTCTGTCTGTCTGTCTGTCTATCTATCTATCTATCTATCTATCTATCTATCTATGTATATTTGATAAAAGCATCAAGCACATTTTTTTAAAACTTTTCCTATTTATCCATATTACAGAGATATCAATATTATCTAAGGATCCTGATTTCATAGATGTAATTCCTATACCAACTTATTACTCTTTTTTCTAGTCTTTTTTCTCCTCAAGATAGGATTTCTCTGTATAGCCCTGGCTGTCCTAGAATTCAGTCTATAGACCAGACTGGCCTCGAACTTATGGAGATCCACCTGCTGCTACCTTCTGAGTGCTGAAATAAAAAATCAGTTTGTGTGTGTGAGAGAGAGAGAAAGAGAGAGAGAGAGAGAGAGAGAGAGAGAGAGAAACATATTGTTTGTATTGTTTAGTCATTGAAATTGTTAAAAAGTTTTCCCCTTTACCCTTTGATAATCCAGAATTTTTTTCTTAAATCTGAAGATGTGTGTGTGTGTGTGTGTGTGTGTGTGTGTGTGTGTGTGTGTGTTGTGCTCTTTTAAAAATTGAGAATTAAGAATTTCTAGTTTGGATAATGGGCTTTTAAAATTGTAAATTACATTCTGCCTCTGACTCAGCCTTTTGGATTTGTATCCTTTCTTGGCTTGCAAAAGTTTTCTCCCAGTATTTAAATATTAAATTTGTTTTTATTGACCTAGTTTCTTCTAGAAGATCTAAAAGTCTTACATTGCATTTTTTAAGGTCATGTTTCCCATTATTTTCTTTTATTGGTCTTTTCTTTATATCCTGAGAGTATTTAAAATATCATTGTGTAGCAACTTCAATAACCCCCATGCCCTTTACATTCTTTAAATATTTCGGATGCATTAGGCTTTCATTTCTTTTTGCCTTCCTTTTAACTCGCCATTTCTGTCTTTACTGTCCTTCCAGCTCATCTTTTCTCTGAGTCCCCTCCACATGTCTAACTTCCTGTGTCAGTATGACAAGATCATGCATGTTCAGGGTAGTATGACCATAGACTCCTTGTGACAATATACAAAATGTTCATGGTGATAAAGGCATACATTTAAAGTAATTATGATACCCCTGTATTAGATATGGTGGAACTACCAAGAAATTCAAGTTTGACCTGTCTGTAGGTATCATTAGCTTATTTTAATGTTTTCATCAATGCACTTGGGTATGCAGGTATGGACTAAGTCCAAAATTTCACTCCTTTTGGGATAGCAGGTAGTGGAGGCAATTTTGTTTCTTTAAACTATGGAGGATTTCCTTCCTCTTTGTCAACAACTGAAAAAATAATAGTATGGTAACCTCCTCTATGGTCCATTTGGCTAGACTCAGATTTATTTCCTTAGGACCATAGTGGTAAATATCAAATTAGTATGTTTAACATTTTATTAAATTTACTATTTGTAGTAAAGATGTAAAAGATTTTTGAATTGAGTTTTACAAAGGTTATTTGCTCCAACTATGGGGGAGGAATGACTTCTATATTTCACTTTGCTTGGACCTTTTATCACCCAATGACAAAGTCTTACAAAACTCATTATCATCCAATCTTCTCTGCTTTCATAACGTTGCTGTGTATCCTGCTCTGAACAGTAGTCTCTGAATATACACAGACTCAGAGAGAAAACGGCCAGTAGTAGAAAAGACAAGGCAGGAGCTTTAAGATGATACTAATGATAATTTTTAACTTCCATATATATTAATAAGATGATTTCTGTTTCTATCTTATCCATGCCATAAAACACATATACAGTTTCAAATTATAAATAATAAGAGATAGTATATCATATACAAAGTATATTTCCACCTTCCTTGTACAAATTTGACCCGAACAGATATGTTCAGTATAATATAACCATACACTCTTTGTGCTAATATAAAAAATGTTTATGGTGATAAAGATATTCACTTAGAGTGATTACTATATCCCAGCATTAGATGTGATTGGTGGAACTACAAAGACATTTAAGTATATTTGAAATTTCGTGGACTAATCTAAACTGTCTGCTTCTAAGTGTTGGCTATAAAACTGTATATATGAAATAAAAGCTTTGAACTCATCTCTGCTATCAACTGGTCATTAAAAGAAATCTATCCTATATCTGAAATTATGCCATGGCACTCATAGCATTTTTTTTTACATTTCTGTGAAAGCACATTTGAGAATTTTTTAAGTAGACATTTAGCAGGAAATGATAAGAACTGGAGAGGAAATTAAATATCAATGTCAGTCACTTCTAAACTACTTCCACCTTACCTCACCTTAAACGTTCAGCTGAGTTGACCCCAAGGACAGGAGGGTAGGAGAGCTGATTCCACCATTTGTCTTCCATGCAGTGGCATGGGAAAGAGATAGAGATAGATAGACAGATGGACAAACAGACAGACAGACATAGATATAGTCCTGTCCTGTCACCCCTCAATACCTGCAGACAGGCCACAGAGCTGGCCCTTCCCCTTTTTAACTATAGTAGTCTGGAGAGCTGACCCTGAATCTCAAGAGGTCAGCAGAGTAGAGCTGGCTCCAGTGGAGTACTGGTGAGTCCCTGAGGACTCCCAGTGAGGATCCAGTATTGATAGTTGTAGTAGACACCAGAGGCCTTGAGCCAGACCAATGACTCATTGCAACGAACATTTTTCCAGTAAAGATGTATGGACAAAAGGGTATAATGTGGGACACACTGTGACACACTACAGCTTCTACTGAGATGTTTTTTAGGTTCTTTTTGTACTTTTGTGCATGAGGTTGCAAGGGTAGAGGGCAGACACAAAGGGATGGGGAGGTGAGTGGAACTGGGGTACATGATGTGAATTTCACAAAGAATCAATTAAAAAAGGAACCTCAGCTGCCTTAAGTTTATGGCTGTTATAGAATCTCCAGCACTCTTTCGGAATATTTTCTGATGCAACTAAATGTTTCTTAAATTTAATTAATCTTGTTAATTGAAATTAGAAAGAAACAGAAATTGGAAAGTAATTCGGAAAGTGCAGCCATATCCTGAGTGGAAAGTGCCTGAATGTTCAGCACAACCTTGAGAAAGAGAGAAGAAACCATTGACCGCAGAGCAAGTGCTTGGCACCTAGCTTGCTGCTTTGAGTGCTTCCAGACCTGGCAGACGAGCAGAGTGCGCTGTGCGCAATGAACTTCAGCTTCTCCAAACCACCAGGCATAGTGCCATGTGAAATTTTGCAAAGCTAATTGGAGCGGGCGTGCTGGCTAGTTCTATGTCAGCTAGAGACAAGGAAGACTCTGAGAGGAGGGAGCCTGGATTGGGAAAAACCCCTCCACAAACTGGGGCTGTATGCAAGACTGTAGGGGATCTTCTTAATTCCTGATAGATGTGAGACGGCCTAGCCCATTGCAGGTGGTACCATTCTTGGGGTAGTTGTTCTATTTGCTATAAGAAAACAGGTTGGATGAAACTCAAGAAGGATGACTAAAATGCGAATGCTTCACTCCTTCTTTAAAAGGGGAACAAGAATATCCTTGGGAGGGAATAGGGAGGCAAAGTTTAGAACAGAGGCAGAAGGAACACCCATTCAGAGCCTGTCCCACATGTGGCCCGTACATATACAGCCACCAAACTAGATAAGATGGATGAAGCAAAGAAGTGCAGGCAGACAGGAACCGGATGTAGATCTCTCCTGAGAGACACAGCCAGAATTCAGCAAATACAGAGGCGAATGCCAGTAGCAAACCACTGAACTGAGAACGGGACCCCCGTTGAAGGAGTCAGAGAAGGGACTTAAAGAGCTTGAAGGGGCTCGAGACCCCATATGAACAACAATGCCAACCAACCAGAGCTTCCAGGGACTAAGCCACTACCCAAACACTATACATGGACTGACCCTGGACTCTGACCTCATAGGTAGCAATGAATATCCTAGTAAGAGCACCAGTGGAAGGGGAAGCCCTTGGTCCTGCCAAGACTGAACCCCCAGTGAACATGATGGTTGGGGGGGAGGGCGGTAATGGGGGAAGGATGGGGTGGGGAACACCCATATGGAAGGGGAGGGGGACGGGTTAGGAGATGTTGACCTGGAAACCGGGAAAGGAAATAACAATTGAAATGTAAATAATAAGAAATACTCAAGTTAATAAAGATTAAAAAAAAAAAAAGCAAGCAAACAAGCAGGTTGGGCTGTAAGGAACAAAGCAGTAAGCAGCACTCCTCCAAGGCCTCCATGTCAGCTCCTGCCTCCATGTTGCTGCCCAGTTTGAGTTCCTGCCTTTGCTTCTGTCTGTGGGCTGTAATCAGAATATATCAACCCTTCTTCCTCAAGTTAAGCTGGTTTTGGTGATGCTGTTTCATCACAGCAGTTATAACACTAACCAAGATAGTGGGCTTGAACACTGTTATGAACAGTGAGCTAGCTGAAGGGATATACAAAGAAGAGAGTTGATTAATTCCAAAGAATGAGGAACTTTTCAAGGCCATCAGGTACTGCTCATAAGTTCTAACCCCAGTTTAGGTAGCATTTAGTGATTATATTATCTCCTGGTAAGAGACAATAGTGATAATAATAATAATAATAATAATAATAATAATAATAATACCTCCATTAAATTAGAGTAGATACTTTATTAGGAGATATCTGTGGCTATAGAAAAACTATATGAAGATAGGGACTTAATTCAGAGAAAGAAATAGGAAATGGTTTAATTTTATCTGAAGAGAATGTCTTTTCAACATATACAAGATACCCATGTCAATACTTTAAGAACTTAAAACCCAGTTGCTCAGAATTGTTTGGTTTCAGTCTGGAATCAAAGAACTGAGGTGCATATTTTACATACCAAAGCAGACTTGGCCTCCAGGTTCTCCCAGCATCCCTCAGTCCCCTACCTGACATATTCTACCCTCAACCTTGAACTTTCCAGCCCAGAGGCTGAGCTGCCCATTATCCAGAGGCTCATCTTTATATAATCCAAACATTTTGGTCTCTCTCTCTCCTTCTCTTTTTTTTTCTTTCTCTGTGCATACATGTTCTCTCTTTCTCTTCTTTCTTTCTGCCACCTCCCCTGGCTTTGGTCCTTGCGGGCCAGTGAACTCACCAGACAGCAGCTTCCCAATATGTCTGCCTTTAATATATTCTAATCTGGCTTGAATTGGCTCATTTCCTTGGCAGCAGAGAAATAACCTATCAAGAATGAGTTAGAAAACAAAGTTATTCAGGGAGTGCCTCAGTGAATCAGGAATGTCATTCCAATACAATTTATCAAAAAAATGAAATGATAAGGAATTCTCACACAGATAGTAGTTAAGTTTATAACTGTTAGCAGAAATGTGAAATGCAATTGGAAAACTGCCAGTCTCTAGAAACTTCTATGAAGAAGACAACTATGGAAAAATCATGGAAGGAGAAGCGATTACAATGATGTGGTGATACTATAGATGAGAGAAAATTAATTTAGTATTTATGTAATTATTTGTTTTTCAGGATAGGATCTCTCTGTGTAGTTTTGGCTGTCCCAGAACTTGCTCAGATCAAGCTGGCTTAGAACTCAGAGATCTACCTGCCTCTGCCTCCTCAGTGTGGAGACTACAGGCATTCACCACTACTTTCTGGAGAAACTTACTGTTTTAAAATGGTGTTTTAGTATATGCAGATAAAATTCAGTTAAAGTACAGTTAATATACAGTTAAAAGCATCGTCAAGTGTATTTTCTATTTTGATAGTACTGATAAGACAACCTATGGAAGGAGGCTTTTACTTGGGCATAGTGTTTTGTAACAGTTTATTCTAGCAGGAAGTCAAGGTGAAGGAAGTTGAAGTGAGAGGTCACACTATATCCATAGTCGTCAAGAGTCCGGGGTAGAGGGAGGGAGGGAAGGAGGGTGGAGGAAAGGAGGGCGACGGCAAGGAGGGAAGGAGGGATGGAGGGAGAAAGGGAGGAGAACATAGGTACTCAGTGAACTCTTCCTTTTCATGCACTTTAGAATCTAACTCAGGGAATGGCAGGCCCCACTTCTAGAGTGAGTTCTTAACCCAACCAAACTAATGAAGCAAATTCCACAAGGTAACATCCAGAATCTTATCTCATGGGTGATTCTAGATTTAGGCAAGATGGTAAATAATATTATCTATAACACATAGCAATAAACATTCCATAACTGATATTTTAATACTAATAAAAATCCTGCTAGATGCTAATTAACTAGATATTCAGTTAGAGGACGAGTCAAAAGAGCCTAAGTGTTTAAAAATATTCAGGCGGGGTCAAACATGGTAGAAGAAAGCTTGCAAAAGGATAGAGATAAATTAGAAATAGTCTTACTAGGCAAGATGGAAAAGTTCTAACAACCTGGTCAAGAAGACTGGCTCCATTGAGGGCAGAGTGTCTCTGTTCATCTGATATCTTTTTACTGAGTGCTGTGTGTTTGCATCCTTTGGGACTGTGTAGAAGGTCCTAAACATGATTAATACTGAGTGCATTCATTTTCTCTGGCGGTTTAACAAATTACATACTTAAATCTCTCACATTCCTTAAAGACTGGGAGCTAGGGATCAGCTGCATATCATAGTTTTTAATATGTAACTTTATCCCAGTGTCATTTTGTCATGCTCAGTGTGTGCTGTGTGAGTTTCCCTCTCTGTCATGCTCACATCTTACTTATGATCTTTAATGGGTACTATCTTTGTATTCCCAGTTGCTTGCACAGCTTCTGGCCATATGCAAGATGTTTCTAACATCCTGATGAGCTAAATTAATTGAAGTTTCTGATATAGATAACTCCCACAAGACATCCTAGCCTACGCTGTATCAAAGGCTCTCAGGAAAGCTTAACACTGGCTCCCTTCTCCTGCAGTGGCTGCCAGCATTCACTGATGTGGTAACATCTCTCCAGTCTTCACCTCTGTACTCATGTGCCCCCTCTTCTCTTCATCAGATCTCCCCTTTCTCTATAGTTGTGAGAAGATTTTTCGTTAGGTCTTATGTGTATTCGAGTAATCCAGAGTAACCCTCTCATCTTGCGATCTTCAATTTAATTATATCTGCAAAAGAGCATTTTTTGTTAAAATTTTTTTCGTTTATATATAAATTACTCACATGCTTTGCTATGCAGGGTCTGTTCAGACAGGAATGTATTAGAGCGTATCCTCTCGTCCATAATCTATAACTGCTCCTGCTCATCCATCTCAAACCATCATTGGCATTTTTTGTTTCAAAGATCTTAATGCAGGGTTTAAATCTTTGAAAAAGTTTGAAAAATATTTCAGGAAACAGATTTAGGTGGGGGCTTTCTGAATACGACTCCAGTCTCTCAGGAAATCCTGCCAACAACTGACAAATGGGACTCGTGAAGTGAAAGAGCTTCTACATGGAAAAGAAAATAGCTAATTGAATGATGAGACAGCCTACGCAGTGGAAGAAAAGTCTGTGCCAACTATATATCTGATAAAGGATTAATAGAATACACAAGATTTTAAGGATTAAGGGAGAAATCAAACAGCCAAACAAAATAAATGGGCTAATGAGATGAACAAAGGCTTTTTTATTTCAAAAAGGGAGCCATCTAGGAGTTCCTGGCAGTAGGATTTGGTGTATTTTGTCAGCTATGATTCGACCTACAGCACTGTTGAGGAGTTTCGAAACTGTCTCTGTCACCGCACTAGCATGCATATGCCTTCTTTAAGATACTTTCAGCCTGCTCCCTAGTTCAAGGTAGAGAATCTGGCTCCCTGAAAGGGGCCGCATATGGCTGCTCTTTGTGTTTTCAAGGAAATTCTCTTAAACTCAAAGACTTGATACTATGATATCAAGTTGATACCCTGTGTTCTATTGGTAATCCCTGACTTTAGAATTCATCTTCTGTGCAAACACCAGTTACATATTCTTATAAAATACATATCTTGTTGAAATTTTTACTTAATAGTCTGTCTAGGTTTCAGAAACATAAATGGAAGTGATTTTATAAGCATATACACTTCTTCTAAACTGCTGGTCTATGTCTGTCTCTCTCTAACACGTGATGGTGTATGCATACACATACATGCACACACATGCACACACAAACACACACACACACACACATCACACATCACACAGTGACACTCGCTGTATCACTGTCCAGTGTATCTTAAAGTTCTTGTCTCCATTTGCTAATTCTGTTAAGACCTGAGGGCTCCCTTGTACTCTCTATATATTAAAATTGTCCGCATAGGGATTAATCCAAGTGAACTGTTACAGTTTCCTGAAGACTTCCTCCTCACCTCTCTCCAGGCTCTGATGCACAGGATGTAATTTTATTCCTGTGTCATTTTTATCACATTCAGTTTGCCATGTGTGTTTTCCTTTCTGTTGCCATCACATCTTCCATAGGATGTGCAATGGGCACTGTCTCTCTTTGTATTTCCAGTTGCCCGTGCAGAGCTGGCAGCTCTACAAGAAGGCCCTGCCTTTCTGATGAACTAAATTAATTGAGGGTTCTAACATGTTTAAACCACAGTATTTTCTTTAAATTGTATTATGTTCATAAATGTGGTTAGTAAGTTAAGTAAAAATACATCTAGAACTCCAAGATAAATATTGAAATGTCATATAAGAAAGCAAAAAGAAGTACTGAATTAATGATTCAGAAAGCATTTCTTCTCATAGCAGGCACTACATCAAGGCTAAGACTCTAAAAATTGAAGAAAGATATGTTATTTTTTAAAAGAAAAAGTATTATGTCTGTCAATGGTATTAAAGTCATCTGAAGTAAACTAATTCAAAGTTTACTTCACAACTCAGCCTACTACATAACTGGGAAGGCAAAAGCCAACAGGTACCAGATACAGTTGAATGGTAGAATCTAGCAAAGCTGATAGGAGACTACTATTTTTATTCCTAACTTGGGTTGGTTATCTCTCTTTCTTAGGAGTTCTTCCTACATATTAAAAAAAAGCAATATCCCAGGCAGGGCATTCCTAGCTAGCAATCCCAACCAAAAGGACATCGTTGGATCTTTCAAGATCAGATTCATGTGTCAAATATTGAGACAGAGAAAGTAAAAGAGCCACAGTTTGGGGTTGGGAGGTCAACAAATACAAGGTGCAAATGCAGAAGCAAGAGTCCACACTTCTCAAATATTTGACACTGTTCTTTCTCATAATCACACTTCAGGGAGGGAAAACAGTACTTCTGCCATTGTGGTCAAGCATCTGAGACAGAGCTCAAAAGTCTTAGTATGCTTTAAATGATTAGCCTAGGATGTAAAGTTTGGTACTCTGCTTCAGAGATGGACCCACCATGACCAGGTTACATTGCCAGGAAGAAAAGTTACTATGAATTCCTGCTAAGAGAGATGTTAGGTTTTGTGTAATAGTAGCAGCAATTTCTCTTTTGTTGTTGTTGGTGGTGGTGGTAGTGGTGGTGGTGGTAGTGGTGTGTGTGTGTGTGTGTGTGTGTGTGTGTGTGTGTGTGTGTGTGTTTGCTTTCAAGGCAGGGGTTGTCTGTGTACACCTAGCTGTCCTCCCACTCTCTCTGTAGACCCGTATGGCCTTGAGCTCAGAGACCTGCCTGCCTCAGTCTCCCAAGTGCTTGTGTTAAAGTTGTGTGCCACCACCCACAGGCTTTTTGTTGTGGCTCTTGAGATCCCCTTCTCTTTATATGGAAAGGCTTTCTTCTCACAAGGTTCTTGTTTATTCCTCTAGAATGGGAGCTGAGATATTCCATGACATCTTCTTTAAGTGATCCATTGCTCTGCCCTCTGTTACTTTTATTAATGATTAGGAAGTAAGCCTTGATACCAAAAAAAGAAGCAGAAGAGGAGGAGGAGGAGGAGGAGGAGGAGGAGGAGGAGGAGGAGGAGGAGGAGGAGAGGAAAAGAAAGGAAGAAGAACGGAAGGAAGAAAAGAAAAGAAAGAAAAGAAAAGAAAAGAAAAGAAAAGAAAAAGAAAAAAAGAAAAGGAAAGGAAAAAGAAATTAACCTCTTTCCTCATATGTTCCTGTTTGCCATTCTTAGTGGGATTGGAAAAATGGTCACTACAGGCATTTTATTGTTCTGTAATTTTTGTTAAACTCCTGGAATATGTTGTCATTGTTTTGCTTTAAATAATGTAAGTTTTTACAAGGAAATATATGTAGCACTGATTGAAACAAGAGCTAGAGGGTCAGAAGTTTATGTGTATTTAATATCTTACAAAATGCATATTAGGGCATTTAATATAATTATGTACTACCTTAAGCAGCAAATTATTTTTTCCTGCATCAACTTGTCATTTCAAATCCATCATGCGTCTGTTATATGTCAGCTTTTATTTAAATACTTAAGACAGGTTGTCGGACTGCCTGTCTGCCTCACGGCTGCTCAGGGGAGGCAGAGAAACAACGAAGTCTGGGACGGATGCTGTGATTCTCAGTCTTCCGTGTACCCAGACACCACTGGGGCACTACTGAAAGTTGAGAATGGGGGTCTGCCGGTCCAAGATTCCCCTATGTGCCAGGCAGAACGGGGATGGCTGAGTCCAGGGACTGGGTGGAATCTGGTTTGCTTCCGAGTAAGTGCTGAGAGTATGGAGGAGCTGTAAGAGAGAAGACCTTCTCCAAGAGATTTAGGAGCGGCTCTTTAGGGTGAAGGTCTCCCTTTATAGTGATCCTTGATGGAGAAGGTTCTTGCTTGTCCAAACTGCTTTATTTGATGGTGGATGTAAACGCTTGCGTCTTACTCAGTGGAATATATGGTTATGTGTTCCAAATCAGGAAAAGCTTGGCAGGGAGCTGGCCCTTTCTCAATTCTGAGATTCCCCAGGATTTGGGCTGGCTCAACCTTACCAGGTCTTCTGTCCCGTGGAACGGTCCACTTGCCCCACAACAGGTAGATTACACTGCCAAGTTGCAACTCTAACAGATGTTGTCATGTAGGCGAAGAATACATTTTAAGTTATCACATTTTAGAGTGTGCTTTCTTTGTGCTTCGGGGAGTAGTCTGTCATACCAGCTCTTCAGATTCTGATTCTACTCAAGAGTTCCGGATATGATTGATTAAGACGTGACCATTTCAGAGTCAAGGCATGGAAATAATGACCATATGTGAGTACACTGTAACAGCAAGAATCCTCATTTCAAAATGTATAACACTTTATGTTCTCATTCATTTATGGAGAAATAATTGGCTAGACTCAGTAAGTAGTAATAATCCTGAATTATTGGGTGCAAATGTCATCAGATCAATACTTATTCCATTAGTATCGTCTAACCAATGGCTTCAGTATGACCATCTAATACCTTATTTAAAATGTGTGTGCCTGTGTAGGAGTGTGTGTGTGTGTGTGTGTGCGTGCGTGCGTGCGTGCGTGCGTGCGTGTGTGTGTGTGTGTGTGTGTGTGTGTGTGTGTGTACGCATGCTCGCACTCATGCACAGGCCCATCAGCACTGTGAGAAAACTAGTGGGCAACTCATGGGATTCTAGCTGTCTTCCCATCAACAGGCTTGGCAGCAAGTATCTTACTACTGAGCCATGTCACCAACCCTGCCCCCTGATGTCCTGTTTTAACCAGGTTTAAGTTGGAGCATTTCACAACACTCTCCTCAGTTTCCCACCTGTCCTTGTAGTCTGAAAGACCTCCTAACCAGAAACTATTTGGTTCAATCTATTTCATGAAAAATTCCCAAATAAAAGCATATTGCAAATATTTGCAACAATTATTAATAACTGTATGGAAAGTGAAGACTGAATAAAGGAGTTTACCTTCACCTCAAATATGCAAATAACATGATTCTTTAGTTTCATTTTTCAATAATTTCACAGGGTTTACTCTTGTTAGTTAAAATGAGTGCATTTTACTGGCTGCAAATTGAAGAGCAGTTGTGTTTTCATCTAAACATGCTAAGCAAGTCTCCTCTAAGCTGAGAAATGCATCATTTGTAGCATATTATAAAGTAGACACATAATATATGGCATAAGCCAAGCCTGCCACTAAGAATAGCCTGAAAGGAAACATTTATTCTAGTTAAAATTTTCATAGGTAATTATAGCTCCAGCATAAAATCACAAAATATGTAGTTGCTAATTTACTTTTTACTCTACCTTCAAACCTGACAATGTCCTAAGTAATAGATAGCATACAAGGGACATGTGATCATATAGAAAATTAAAGTCTATACAATGTTCCCATGTGTATTCTCATGCACAAACACACATACGCACAGAGCATATAAACATACTACACGCATGTATTCACATCTCACACACCCCACATATACTACATGCATAAACCACATAATCACATATACTGTATACACACATACTGTACATACAAAACACACAATCATATATACTACAAACCCATACCACAGCATAACATATACACCAACACAGTATCGAGACCACAAATGTAAACAAATTATCCATATCACACACATATCACATACACACACACACACATCACATGCATATAGCACACACCATATAGCACACACATATATATTACACATAATACATCATACTTTCAGCTCAGTGTACATACTACATACATACATTCTCTCACATAAACATACATGTACATATCCTACATACAAACACTACACACACACACACACACAAACAAACACACACACATCACACACATGCTACATGAGCTATATACATATATCCCATACAATGTGTTCTATATAGTATTTCTACTTTTTGAACACTTTTCATTTTTTTATGTAATGACTTAGTAGTTTTGTTATCTCTTAACTATCTCTCATGGCTCTTTTTTCATTTTTGGCCTAGATAAATCTTTATTATTGCCATGACTTGAGAGACAATTGCCTAATGGGCCAAGATAGGTCTTTTGGGTAGTGGTAATGATTGCCTTTATTTCAAATTAACTTTCAGAAGATGTTTGTATGTTGAACACCTTAGAATGTGGATATAATATCTATCTCCACCATGAAAGACAGAGTTAAGGATTTTTAGCACTGTAAAGGTACAATCCCCTTCAGAGGCTAGGGGCAAGTGTGTTGTTGTCCATTATAATAAGTATGAATCCCTCCAGCTGAGTTCAGACCCCACAGTGCAGGCTGTCTTGTCTTGCTCTACCATTGTTTGGTCACTGGGTCTAAGGGAAACAAAGCCAGTGTGGACTCTGAATCAGCAGGGAAATAGAGGCACTCATCTGTGATTCACCTGTCTCATGCCTTTTGCTCACAATCTAAAACTAGGAATGTAATTTCCTAGTTAGGTTTCTATGTGGGACGCTTCCATCTTTTGCTGGCATTTTCGTCCATCTTTTGTTAGCATTTGTTGTATTTTCATCTAAAGCCTCAGCTGTATTGCTCTTGACCCCGCCCCCTCTGCGCATACCCACATTAGATCATTCCCATCTCAGAATGGACATGGAGTAATCCTTTACTTGGTGCTATTCTTAGACTCTAGGAAGTCTATGAAGTTGGGAAAAAACTCCACACACAATATTCTACTCCTATTCCTCCTTCTATGTTAGAAGGTAATTAGTAAAATCCTTATGAAAGAAATAGCAGTCTGAACAGGAGCATTGGAAGGTTGTAGCCCTCTAGCCTAGATGGTTACAGTGTGGGAAAGATGGAGACATAAAGACACATAGTCAGCCTCAGTCTGTCACTGTTGAATTGCTTTCCTTATGCCCACAGGACAAGAGCCTCCAATTCCACTGTGGCTGGGCTTCTTCAACTCATGCTTTATGTGGGGGTTGATGTAGACAAGATTTTGCTATACAGAAAGGCCTCCAGCTACAGTTATAGCAATTTCAGCCCACAATCTTAGCCTCCAGAGGGTGGAGCTTCTAGGCATGCGCCACCACAGTCAGAGTTTCCACACCAGAATTCTAGAAGTTTTTGGAATCCATTTTCATCATGTTTACAGAGTAAATTTTAAAGGCAGTCAGAACACTTGCCCTTCTATCAAATTTAAAAACCAAGTGTAATGCTTTCACAAAAAGATTGCAGATATATCATATCACAATGTTAATTCTTTGTGTTTTGATGGGAAAAATTAATCTAAGGTCAAGCAAATAATGATGAAAATCTTTTTGCTTTATTGAAATGCAGTTCTCAAACAAAGAAAAAAGGGTAGAATTAAAACAGTAACATTTCCAAATATGACTTGGAGACAGGTCAAAAGTTCAAAGTCATCTTGCAGGCTTCCTGGGCTACATGAGACCTTGTCTAAAACACAGAAAAGCTTAAAATTAGTTATGCTAATTTGTGAAGGTCACTATAACAAAACTGCACAGGCTTCGTAAATTAACAAACAATTATTTATCTCTAACACTTAAGGATTACAGCCAAACTCCAAGGGGCCACCAGGCATTTTTCCTGAGGACCTTCTCATTGGCTACCCTTTCTCTATATCTTCATGTCACCTTTCTTTGACATAGTTATGACTATGTGTGACATAATCTCCTCTTTCAATAAGTATGCTTTCTGATTGCATGCTTAACAACCTATATGATGTAACTGAACAAGAACTTGGTCTTTAAATACCTTTTTATGAAATACAAAACATTTTGTGGATAGAGGGATTAGGGCTTCAACACATGATTTGGGGAATATTATTTGCCCTAATAAAGGAGTAAATGATAACCAATGGGTGATTCCATTGCTAGGAAAGGGGACAAGGCCGACATTATATACTTTCTACTTAAAAGGGTGTAGTTAGTATATATTTATATGTTTTATTATAGGGGTATAGTATACATTTAGTATATTTAATACTTAAATAGAAGTAGAAGTATAAAAACATGAATATATTTTATTGGTAAATGTTTTGCAGATAGAATCAGTTCTCTGAATCTACTAATTTTTCAGATAACATAATGAAAATAGTAGAGTTGGGAGATGAGGAATTCAGTCATCAGGATTTAAGCCTTGAGAACCTGCACACAATATGCCAGTTTTTCTTTTATACCTAAACTGAAGTAGCAAAACAAACCAAACAAAAACAAACAAACAAATCCCCAAATGAATAGAGATGTCTTACATAGAATGAGTAAGATCCTTTTATTTCTGTTAAAAATGGATCTTAGTGTGAGTTTAAGGAAATATGCATACTGACTATCTGATGTTATTAAAACTAAAAATTTAAAGCATGCCTCAATTATGCTTTTAAAGCCCTTTTCCTTTTTAGAGATATGTACCAGAATAGTTAGGGGTAAAATTATACGCCTGGAATTTGCTTTGACACGTGTCTGACATAGGTCTTGGCAAGAAGAGGTGGGTAGATTCTTCAACGAGGTGAAAAATGGCTCATTATCTCTTGAGCAGGGTGATAAATATTTGCTTCAACAGCTCATTCTCTCCATATAGATTTGAATTCTCCATGAAACATGCGGAAAAGCTTTATGTTGGCATTTAAATTTTGTAAATGCTCGCTCAGTGTCAGCTGGTACATCTGTTCTGCTGTTTGCCTGTGGTAATGATGAGTTTGGATGAGTCAATTCGGCTGCCTCTAGAGTTTTCTTCCTAAGGTTAATTGCATGCACTCGAGGGCTGGCTGAGGTTGGGAGAGCAAGCTCTGGTCAACGGACACGTTTCTGCTTGAGAAACTAACAGTCTATTTGATTATTAAGCTTTGATGCTGTCTTCATTAGCACGATATTCTAGTCACCTGTGGTAACCTGTCCAGATGTCTCTGTGATAATGTTCAGCTTGATAAATGTAGACTTCACACAATACTACTTGTCATGTTTTACCCTTCTGTCCCAAGGATATTTCAAAATATGTCCAATCCAGCTGTTAATTTGACTGTGTAAAATATTGAAAGAATGCTTTTGAGGATTGCAGTGTTGTTTGAAGTGTTTCGAGACTCATTTCCCTGTGGATTGAAAAACAGCTTTGACAGAATCAAAATGAGTCTCAAAATTCAGTTTCTATTTTACCTCCCACAGCAACCTTACACTTTAAGAAGTACTTTGGAAAAGAAAAAAGATGTATTAGCTTTCCATGGCTGTGATAAAATAGCTGAGATAATCAACAGGAGGAAATGTGCATTTTGGCTTGTCCTTCAGGAAGGGCGGGACTACAGCCGGTTGGCCCCAGTGTCTCTGGGTTTCTAGGAAGACAGTGTTATGATGGGGGTGTGTACCAGAGAGGTGTCTCTTCTTCATGGTGGCTTGCAGGCTCAGCGTGAGATAAAGTTCTAGATGCTGATGCTCCTGGAAATTTCTCTATGATCAGTCAACCTTTACTTCTTCAAGGTCAGCTACCTCCCAAGTGAAGTCACTGGCTTAAGACCAAGTCGTTATCATTTGTGCCTTTTGAGGACATTAAGGTGCAATCCTTAACAAAGGATAAGATTTGGCAAGTGTGTGTTGAATGAACAAGAATAGGATCTAGCTTAAAATTGTTTATGTTGGGACTTTAATATATATTCATTTCATTTTTTCATAAAATAGAAAATATTTCAGCAATGTTACAAAGTATGTTTGATAGTTCATAAGCTTTTTGATTCATCTAAAATGAAATAATGAAGGCAAATCCCCAGCAGGGCTCTAGGTGTGAAATGATGGGCCACCTGCATGGCAGAAGTGATACAGTGAATAATAGTCATAGTTACTTGAGCCTTTATATTTTTTACGTTCATATCTTGAATACCATTATTTCTGTGGACCTGTGTTTTGAAAATACTTGAATATGTTTCATACTTTAAGCAAAGAAATAATCCTTAAAATTGAATTTTGATTTCTACAAACTACTAAAAGGCTTCCACAAAGAGGAAACCAGCTGACAGTGGAGTTTATATTCATAGCCACTAAATTTCATAACACTTCTCTGCTTTACATTTCTACCATGCATTGTTCAACTAATGTCTCCAAGTAATAGGTTTTTACATTGTGTGTCCAAAACATGCAAAATTTAAGAATAGATTAGTCTTAAATTACATATAGTGTCGATTGTTTTGTAAAGCACTTCCAACAATACCAACTTTAGTAATTGTCCACACATTCACCATGCTATTTTCTTTGATTCTACATGCATAGCTCCCTTCAGCATCCCTCACAGTTGAAAATATGATAACAGGATCGCTTCTGCATTGTAAAAACGACCTATGTTCTCTGTAAAGTTTGAAGTATATTGGTTCTAGACACAGACTTCTTGGCTGTGGTTTCTTCTGCTTGATTCTTGCAGCTTCTGTACTATGTCATCCTGCTACCTTCTGATATCCCTAGTTTTAGGTAAATTTTATAAATAAAAATAAAAATCTGCTGATAGTTTTACCAGTGATCTTTTGGGGTGATAAATACACACACACACACACACACACACACACACACACACACACACACTCCTGTTTTGAATATTCTGTCCTTTTCCTTTATTTAGGAAATTATCTTGCCTAACTTCTGAAACAAGAGGTTTGAAAATGGGCCTCTGTGCTCAGAAGAATCAACAGACTTGAAGATAGGATTGTGGTGATGATCGAATCTATGAAACAGGAAAATAGAAAGTCTTCCAATTAATGTACAAATAATATATTTTAATATTGTGAGTCCAGACTATAAGCAAGTATGGGTTATAACAAGTAAACTAAATGTAAACAATTTACCTGTCATCAGATTTTTTTCTAACAATAAGAAATGTCTGAGAGAAATGATTTCAAAGGAGGAAGGGTTCGTTTGGGGTCCTGGCTCCTAAGGTTTCTGTCTGAGGTTGGTTGGTACCACGGTTTCAGAGTCATTAGTGAGGTGGGTCATGGATATAGAAGAGTGTATGGGTGCAGAGGACTTCATCTCATGGTGAGCAAGCTGAGAGCAGGAACAGGAGGAGCTCGAGCCAGTCTCCATCTTTCAAGAACCTGCACATGGCCCACTCCATCCTCTTGCCTTCACCTCCGTAGCTCCACACTTTCCTCTGTTCAAAGGCTGAATAGTCAGTGGCTTCAACCTTTGATTAGGTCAGAGCTCCCAGCACTTAACTCTTTTTTGGAAAAATTCTTGATGTCCCCAGAGGTGTGCTCTATGAAACACTCAAAGAGTCTCAATCCATCAGGCTGAACATTAGATGGCCTATCGCAGCATGGAGCTCTTGGAATTCATTGAATTTGGAGTTTAAACTTTTGCACATTCCTTTGAACCAATGTACCTTCGAATATTCCCTCTGTGTGCCACCTTAACTCTTTATGAATGTCACAACATCTGTTTTAATTCACATTCTGGTTTCCCAGAGGCCCCTTTTTGCTCTGCTCATTGTCCTTTTTACAAAATTTATTGTTGTTTTCCTTCTATTCCCATAGACTCAATCATTACATCATCCTATCTTCAAGACTGAGTTTTTCTTCTGAATGCACAGGACCATTTCCAAGCCTTTTTGGTAAAGCTGTCATTGCAGTTCTTGTTTCCCACCCTTTATCTTCCTCCTCCTAGTTTCACCTCCTATCACTAGATAGAGGAGAAAGAAGGACTGAGAGGGAAGAGAGAGAGAAAGAGAGAGAGAGAGACAGATAAAATCTTGAATCTAATTTCTTTCCTTTTTGTTTCTTCTTGTTCACCATTACTAACAAACCACAATGAATCCTCCAGAATGATCACTAACCATCAACCCTGCCTTTAGGGACTGTAAATACACATGCACACACACACACACACACACACACACACACACACACACGTATGTATACATGCATACTTGTATACATGCATATGTGCATATGCAGATACATATATATGTATACATATATTTATATAGGTGTATATATGTGCATATGCATATATATGTATATGTATGTATATGTATATATGTATGTGTATGTGTATATTTCTATAGGTCTATATGTACATATGTACATATGTATCTATGTATATGTATATCCTCAGGCAAAACCACGCCTATGCTATAGCACAAGGCAAATATGAGTCAGCTGCTGCAGTCAGTAGGAAGCAGCCCGATATCACCGTACCTGGGAATAAAATAAAGATGTATTTTTATATTTCTGTGCTTTATTTTTTTAAAGAACCAAAATTCCAGAATTCTTTCTACTCAGTTGTACTTCTTAGAAGCAAGGATTTCTTTTGTCTAGAGGGTTTTTTTTTTCTCCGTGGATATCTCTGGTTTTTTTATGCACATAGTTCTTGACTTTCTCCGTATTTCTTTTAGTACTGTGAGTAAGTACTAAAGCACAGTTGTATCATAATTATCAAGACTCCCATGCTCAGTTTTTATGTTTCTCTTCTAGATGGGCTGTGTGTTCTTGTTCATTTGTTTTTTATTTAAAATATTTTAATGCATTTTGATCATAGTCTACACCCCCTACCAATTCTCCCACATCTAATCCTCCTTACATCCCTACCTACCATACATGATGATTTTGTTTTTCACATGTATATTATCCCCAAAACTTAAAAAAAAAAAAGCACACAAAAGAGATACCATTCAGTTTTGTTCACCAACTACTCCTGAGCATGAGGCTTGCCCAGGAGTATGTGGTTAATATTCCCAGTAACACTCCAATACTCCAATAGAGCACATTCACTTCTCCTTTGCCAGCAAGTATCAGTTGCAAATAGCTTTTTGTTTAAGGATAGGACTTTGTGTCATCCACCTTCTCACTGCTAGCACTTGAACTTGTTTGGCTTTGGCATGGGTCACTGACTCTGTATGTCTAGAAAACACTGTTTCCTTGAAGTTATCCACAACCTACAGGCATTACACTCTTTCCACCTTCTCTTCTGACTAGATCCTTGAGCCTTGAGTGGAAAGGTTTGATAAAAACCTCCCATTTAGGACTGAATGCCCTAAAATTGCTGACTCTCTACACATTGTATAATGCGGGTCTCTGTATTTGTTTCCATCTACTGCAAGAGGAAGTATCTTTTATATGATTTCAACAAGACATGGATATATGGGCATAGTGATATGTCATTATAGAAGATTTTCCCCTAGGGCCGAGGAGCTATCTAGTCTCAAAGTTCATAACACTTCATCAGTGTGAGGTATAGATTCCATCTTGTGGCATGTGCCTTAAATCCAATCAAAAAGTGCCATCATTATACTAAGATCACTTGCAGGCAGGTCACTATCATAGGTCACAGTTGTGTAGCTTGTTGACATTGGTGATTATTCTTTCCCTCTAGTAGCATGTAGAATACTAGAAAGGACCCTAAATTCTAGCCAGTCAAGGAGAAGCTTCAAGTGGAGCATAGCTCAACTTCTCCATGTTCAATGATATAAGTATGTGCTGTCTTCAGAAACAGAGCCTGGACATAATGCTATGGGGAGTAATCAAAAGCCTTGACAGCATGTGGGTGTCTCTGGGACCACTACTGTTTGTTTCTTTTTTCTTTTTTATTGAATATTTACATTTCCCCTTTCCCAGTTTCCCCACTGGCAACCCCTATTCCATCCTCCCTGTCCCTGCTTCTATGAGGGTGCTCCCCCACCCACCCACTCCCGCCTCCCTGCCTGGCATTCCCTCCACTGGGGCATCTAGCTTTCACAGGACCAAGGCTCTCTCCTCCTATTGATGTCTGACAAGTTCATCCTCTGCTACATATGTGGCTGGAGCCATAGGTTCCTCCATGTATATGCTTTAGTTGGTGGTTTAGTCCCTGGGAACTCTGGGGGTCTAACTGGTTAATATTGTTGTTCTTCCTATGGGGTTGAAAACCCTTTCAGCTCCTTCAGTCCTTTCTCTAACTCCTGCATTAGGGACCCATTCTCAGTTCAATGGTTGGTTGTGAGCACCTGAATCTGTATTCTCTCTGGCAAAGCCTCTCAGGAGACAGCTATATCAGGCTCCTGTCAGCAAGCACTTCTTGTCATCCACAATAGTGTCTGGATTTGGTGTCTGTATATGAGATGGATCACCAGGTGGGACAGTATCTGGATGGCCTTTCCTTTAGTCTCTGCTCCACATTTTGTCTCCGCATTTCCTTCTGTGAGTATTTTATTCCCCCTTCGAAGAAGCATCCACACTTGGTCTTCTTTCTTCTTCAGCTTCATGTGGTCTATAAATTGTATCTTGGGTATTCCTGGATTTTGGACTAATATCTGCTTATCAGTGAGTGCATACCCTGTATGTTCTTTTGTGACTGGGTTACCTCATTCAGAATGTTATTTCTAGTTTCATTGATTTGCTTAATTTCGTGAAGTCATTGTCTTTAATAGCTGAGTAGTACTCCGCTGTGTAAACGTACCATATTTTCTGTATCCATTCCTCTGTTGCGTGACATCTGAGTTCTTTCCAGCTTCTGCCTATTATAAATAAGGGTGCTATGAACACAGTGGAGCAGGTGTCTTTATTGTTTGTTGGAGCATCTTTTGGGGATATACCCAGGAGTGGTAAAGCTGGGTTCTCAAGTATTACTATGTCCAATTTTCTGAGGAACCTCCAGACTGATTTCCAGAGTGGTTGTACCAGCTTGCAATCCCATCCAGATTTTCCAGTTTTGTTGAGTATAGACGTTTGTAGTAGGATCCGATGATTTTTTTTAATTTCCTCGGTTTCTATTATTATGTCTCCCTTTTCATTTCTGATTTTGGTAATTTAGATACTGTCTCTGTGCATTCTGTTCAGTCTGGCTAAGGGTTTATCTATCTTGTTGATTTTCTCCAAGAACCAGACCCTGGTTTTTGTTGATTCTTTGTATAGATTTTTTTAAATTGATATTTTTTATTTACATTTCAAATGTTTTTCCCTTTCCCATTTTCCCATCCATAAGGCCCCTATCCTATCTCCCTTCCCTTCTTCTATAAGGGTATTCTCCCCCTGCAACCACCACCCCTTCCTGAATCCCCAACCTGACATTCTCCTACACTTGGGCATCCAGCTTGGCAGGACCAAAGACTTCTCCCATTGGTTCCCAACAAGGCCATCCTCTGCTGCATATGCAGCTGGAGCCATGGGTCTGTCCCTGTGCACTCTTTGGGTAGTGGTTTGGTCCCTGGGAGATCTGGTTGGTTGGCATTGTTGTTCTTATGGGGTTGCAAGTCCCTTCATCTCCTCCAATCCTTTCTCTAATTCCTCCAAAAGGAACCCCGTTCTCAGTTCAATGGTTTGCTGCAAGCATTCACCTCTGTATTTGTCACATTCTGTCAGAACCACTCAGGAGACAGCTTTGTCAAGCTCCTGTCACCACGCACTTCTTGGCTTCATCAATATTGTCGAGTTTTGGTAGATGTATACATATGTACTGAATCCCAAGGTGGGGCAGGCTCTAAATGGCCATTGCTTCATACCCTGCTCCAAACTTTGTCTCCATAACCCCTCCTATGAATATATTTTCCCCCTTTTAAGAAGGACTGAAGCATCTGCACTCTGGTCATCCTTTTTCTTCAGCTTTATGGGGTCTGTGGATTGTATCTTAGGTAATTTGAAATTTTGGGCTAATATCCACTTATCAGTGAGTACATACCATGTGTGCTTTTTGGGATTGGTTTACCTCACTCAGGATAACATTTTCCAGATCCGTCCATCTGCCTATGAATTTCATAAAGTCATTGTTTTTCATAGCAGAGTAATATTCCATTGTGTAGATATACCACATTTTCTGTATGCATTCCTCTGTTGAAGGACATCCAGGTTCTTTCCAGCTTCTGGATATTATAAAGAAGGCTGTTATGAACATAGGGGAGACTGCACCTTTGCTGTATGTTGGAGAATTATTTGGGTATATGCCCAGGAAAGGTATAGCTGAGTCCTCAGGTAGTAGAATGTCCAATTTTCTGAGGAACCTGCAGACTGATTTCCAAAGTGGTTGTAAAAGCTTGCAATTCCACCAAAAATAGAGCAGTGCTCCTCCTTCTCCACATCCTCTCCAGCATCTGTTGTCACCTGAGTTTTAGATCTTAACCATTCTGACTGGTGTGAGGTAGAATCTGGTGGGTTGTTTTGATTTGCATTTCCCTGATGACTAAAGGATGTTGAATACTTCTGTGGGTATTTCTCAGTCATTTGATATTCCTCAGCTGAGAACTCTCTGTTTAGCACTGTATCCCATTCCTTAAAAAAGTTATTGGACTTTCTGGAGTTTAACTTCTTGAGTTCTTTGTATATATTGGATATTAGCCCTCCATCAGACATAGGATTGGTAAAGATCTTTTCCCAATTTGTGGGTCACTGTTTGTCCTAATGACAGTGTCCTTTGTATTATAGAAGCTTCACAGTTTTATGAGGTCCTATTTGTTAATTATTGATCTTAGAGCATAAGTCGATGGAGTTTTATTCAGGAAATTTTCCCTAGAGTCCATGTGTTCAAGGCTCTTCCCCACTTTTTTCTTCTGTTAGTTTGAGTATATCTGGTTTTATGTAGAGGTCCTTGATCCACTTGGACTTAAGCTTTGTACAGGGTGATAAGAATGGGTTGATTTGCATTCTACAGACTGTCCTCCAGTTGAACTGGCACCATTTGTTAAAAATGCTACCTTTTTTTTTTTTTCATTGAATGGTTTTAGATCCTTTGTCAAAGATAAAGTGATCATAGGTATGTTGGTTAATTTCTGGGTCTTCAATTCTATTTCATTGATTTACCTGCCTGTCTCCATACCAATATCATACAGTTTTTACCATTATTGCTCTGCAATACTGCTTGAGGTCAGGGATGGTAATTCCTGCAGTTCTTTTAATGTTGAGGGTAGTTTTTGCTATCCTGTTTTTTTTTATTCCAAATGAATTTTCAAATTGCTCTCTCTGAAGAATTGAGTTGGAATTTTGATGGAGATTGCTTTTGGGGAAATGGCCAATTTTACTATATTAATCTTGCCAATCCATGAGCATTTGTGGTCTTTCAATCTTCTGAAATCTTCAATTTGTTTTTTTTTTTTTTTTTTTGAGACTTGAAGTTCTTGTCATACAGATCTTTCACTTGCTTGGTTAGAGTCACACAGAGGTATTTTATGTTATTTGTGACTATTGTGAAGGGTGTCGTTTCCCTAATTTCTATCTCAGCCTGTTTATCCTTTGAGTAGAGGAAGGCTACTGATTTGTTTGAGTTAATTTTATACCCAGCCACTTTGCTTAAGTTGTTTATCAGGCTTTGTAGGTCTCTGGTGGAGCTTTTGAGATCCCTTAAGTACACTATCATATCATCTGCAAATAGTGCTATTTCAACTTCTTCCTTTCCAATTTGGATCCCTTTGACCTCCTTTTGTTGTCTGATTGCTCTGGCTAGGACTTCAAGAAGTTTATTCAATAAGTAGGGAGAGAGTAGGCAGCCTTGTCTAGTCCCTGATTTAGTGGGATTGCTTCAAGTTTCTCTCCATTTAGTTTGATTTGGTTTGCTGTATATTGCTTTAACTATGTTCATGTATGGGCCTTTAATTCCTGATTTTCCAAGAATTTTAATATGAAGGGCTATTGAATTTTGTCAAATGCTTTCTCAGCATCTAATGAGATGATCATGTGGCTTTTTTCTTTGAGTTTGTTTACGCAGTTGAGTACGTTGATGGATTTTTACATATTGAACAATCCTTGCATCCCTGGGATGAAGCCTACTTGATCATGATGGACAATTTTTTAATGTGTTCTTGGATGGGGTTTGTGAGAATTATATTGAGTATTTTTACTTCAATATTCATAAGGGAAATTTGTCTGATGTTCTTTTTCTTTGTTGGGTCTTTGTGTGGTTATAGTATAAGCATAATTGTGACTTCATAGAAGAAATTGCATAGTGCTCATTCTGTTTCTATTTTGTGCAATGGTTTGGAGGGTATTGGTATGAGGTCTTCAATGAAGGTCTGAGAGAATTCTGCACTAAACCTATCTGGTCCTGGGCTTTTTTTGTTTTTTTTGATTGGGATATTTTAATAACTGTTTCTATTTCTTTAGGAGTTATGGGACTATTTAGATGGTTTATCTGATCCTAATCTAACTTTGGTTGCTGGTATTTGTCTAGAAAATTGTCCATTTCATTCAGAATTTCCAGTTTTGTTGAACGTAGGCTTTTGTAGTAGGATGTGATTTTTTGATTTCCTCAGATTCTGTTGTTATGTCGCCCTTTTCATTTCTGATTTTCTTAATTTGGATACTCTCTGTGCCCTCTGGTTAGTCTGGCTAAGGTTTTATCTGTCTTGTTGATTTTTTCAAAGAATCAGCTCCTGGTTTTGTTGATTCTTTGCATAGTTCTTTTTTTTTTTCTACTTGGTTTATTTCAGCCCTGAGTTTGATTTTTTCCTGCCTTCTACTACTCTTGGGTGTATTTGCTTCTTTTTGTTCTAGAGGTTTTCCATATGCTGTCAGGCTACTAATGTATGCTCTCTCCAATTTCTTTTTGGAGGTACTCAGAGCTATGAGTTTTCCTCTTAGCACTGCTTTCATTGTGTCCCATAAGTTTGGGTATGTTGTGCCTTCATTTTCTTTAAATTCTAAAAAGTCTTTAATTTCTTTCTTTACTTCTTCCTTGATCAAGTTATCATTGAGTAAAGCATTGTCCAACTTCCATGTATATGTGGGCATTCTGTCATTATTGTTGTTATTGAAGATCAGTATTAGTGCATGGTAATCTGATAGGATGCATGGGATTATTTCTATCTTCCTGTATCTGTTGAGACCTGTTTTGTGACTAATTATATGGTCAATTTTGAAGAACATGCCCTGAGGTGCTGAGAAGAAGGTATATTCTTTTGTTTTTAATGCTTATTAATTTTTTGAGGGCTAGCTATTTGAGTACAATAATACAATATTACTGGAAGATATTTTCTATTTACTTGAGGTTTGCTAGTTTTTTTTTTCTTTTTCTTCCTTCTCCCACTCTCAGAATGATTGTAGAGCCTCTGTACCAAGACTCAAACTGATATACAAAATTAGGTTATTCTTTTTTTCTAAACCTTTATTTCATAAGGATTTCAGAGTGGTTGTGGAATTCTAATTTATACTGTGTATATGGTTACTTTAATATATCCTAGTCCTTAATGTGTGGTTCTAAATGGGGAAGTGAGGATAGTAGAGGCATATTCTGCTTCTGGCTGAGGTTCTTGATGTGAAGACAGACTACCATTGTGCTGCCAAGGCTAAGTTAGACCAGATGCACATGTGGGTACATGCTAGTGCTCTTAAGGTGAGGGTTAGACAGCCCCAAATAGTGTACCAACTACTACACTGTTCTTTGCTGAACTCTGTTTGTTGTGATCGGTTAGTCTAGGCATCCATTTCAACATCTGTCCTGCTCCTTCCTTTGACTTTTAGATATGCCTTTTTCTATCTATTCCTTGACTATGGATGTATATGGAAAATATGTAAAACAGCTGGTTAAAAAAAGATAAGCAAACAGATCCACAAAGGCATGGTAATTATGTATACGCTAACATTTTACACTCTACTTAATGTGGATTTCTTTATTTATGTAAGTCTCAATTGTTTAAATGTTTGTAATCCTCTGCAGTGAAATTAGAGTTATCTTCAAAGATGCTAAGGATACTCACAGGCATAGCCAGCTATTTGATGATTCACAGAGAATCCCAACTTCCTCCTTTGTATATTGAGTCTGAGCAGATGTGTGAGCGAGAGCAGACTCATAGGAAAACCCTGGGTAACTTACTATGTTACTATGCATGTGGTAAACTGATTATAATGCTGATTATGCATCTACAATGAATGTGACAAGGCAGCGTGAACAATAAGCCTCTTGTTCCTCACAAGAATGGCTTTGGTTAGGAATTTAATCATATTAAACAAGTGCTAGACAGATTTCAAGTGATCATTTGATTTGTCCCTCACCTTAGGGTATAACCCTCCTGCTAAAACATTACACTGCTGCATGCATTTTTTTGAGAAAAATAAAACCAATTAATTCATTTGTCGACTATTTACTACTCATAAACTATATGGTAAGTAGCATTGTAGGGACCTGCTGCACATCTACAAACAAAATTGTCAAGGGTTTTGCAAATGTTTCTGGAAGTCTCTTTTTAATTGATACAATGGTCTTTGCTGATGAGAGCATTTGCAGTCATCACGTTTCTATGTGTGTTAATTGGGCTTGCTGGGGGTAGAGAGATAGCTCAGTGGTTAAGAGCACTTGTCTGTTCTTCCAGAAGTCCTAAGTTCAATATCCCACAACCACATGGTGGCTCACAACTGTCTTTGAATTGATGTCTTTTTCTGGTGTACATAAGACAGAGCTTTCATAGACATAAAATAGGTGAATATAAATTCTTTTAAAACACCTTTAAGAATTTGGATTTCTGATAATATAAGGAGCCTCCTGGGATCATTAAATTGCTCAGTAGGAAAAGCCACTTTCTGCCTAGCCAGACAGCCTGAATTTGATCCCTGAGCTCCACATGGCAAAAAGAAAGGAATTCCCCCACAAACTTTTCTCTGCTCTCCACATATGCAGAGTGGCATATACATCCACTCATTCATACACATATTAGACAAGTTCTTAGCCCGTGAATCATGACCCCTTAGGCAAGCCCCTATCTCCAAAAATTACATTACAATTCATAATAGCAAAATTTGTTATGAACCGGCAACAAAAACAATTTTATGGTTGGGGTGTCACTACAACATAAGGCACTGTATTAAAGGGTTGCAGCATTAGGCAGATTGAGAACCACTGGGCTAGCAAATGAAATGTAGCAAAAGGAAACCATCCACAAAAATCACAAAATTAATCTTTCACTAATAAGCTTTGTGAATGATAAATTCAGAATTTGTTTTGTTAACAACACATTTCATCATAGTAGAAGACACTAAGATTCAAAAACATTAATTTTTCTGGAAGAAAAAAAACTAACCTTGAAAATCCAGTTCAATGTTCATGTATTTTTCACCAGTCATTGCAAACCAATCCTCCCACACTGACATAGTTATAGTCATTCATAAACTAGAATGTCTTCTCCGTGTATGTTAGCTACAGGTCTCCAGTTCCATTTACCAGAAGACAAGCGTGAATCATGAAAACACAAAAGGGATTTTTAGCAGAGGCAATTGTACTTCCTCAGGGCCTGACATGGGAGAATGAATCATCAAAAGGCCTTCAGATCTATCTATATGCACTTTGTCTTACTTCTGCCTGAAAAAGCATCCTAATGACTAAAGTCAGAATGCCCTAACAGCCAAACCACCTGTGTTCAAATTCCGGCCCTGTCGCTAGCGAGGTACACAACCCGAACCATGCCAATTAGTCTTTCTAATCCTCCATTTCTTCCTCTGTAAAAATTGGAATAATTCAGTACTTTCCTGACACAATTGGAGCAAAAACATAAATTAAATTATATGCAGAACTTGGCACCATTTCTGCCTCATAAGTTGTCTTCAGTAAACATGAATGTTACTAAATGAATAATGTCAAGGACTGAAGTGACCTAGCGGGAGCTGAGCTGCCAGGTGGTTTCAATACAATCTGAAACAAAGGAAAATCCAGCAAGCTTTAAATAGGTGTAATCACTAAATGCTAAGATATTGTAGACAAACACTACTCATTTAAGATGGGAACACAATGCCAATCACATTTGATTTGAACGAGATAAATCATCCGGAAAAGAACTGCAGAGGAGAACTTCCTCCCTTGTGGGAGGAAGACCCTGTCTCAAATTGGGACTTTCGGGGGATTTGTTAAATTTAGTTTTAGTTGGAGACTCAGGAAGATGGCTAACAATAAGGAAACCATGAGTATTTAACTCATGCCTTTGTCTATCGGTACTTTTTGTTTCCTATACAACTACACTATGACCACCAAAGTACATCCATGGGCATGGTAGGAAACAACCTGGTCTAACAGAGGTTTCACACACACACACACACACACCCAATTTCAATTAAGAAACATAGATACCTTACTTCAGATGGTGTTGCTTGTCAGCAATTTCAAGAGACCAGTAGAGCCAAGACCTGAGAATAATGGTGTGAAATAGTCAGTTGACGGGCTTCATTCCCCGAGTACTCCAGCATGTTTTAGAATAATCTTGACTGTGACTGAAATGATCTTGTAAAGCTCACGCAAGGCTGAGGACTAAGGATGCCACCATGAAATTCTTGTGTAGTTGTTTGAAGGGTTTAGCTGAATCATCAGGAATTTTCAAATTTTTCTAGGTTATGTTATAGCTTTGAACTCCATCTTTAGAGATGTGTTTTTATTAGTAAAGTAAAAAGCTGCTCTGAGAACAGCAGTGAGCAGGAACAAAAGAATCCTGGCTAATGAATAACCATTACTTCCTTAGGCTTTGTGTTAAGAACACAATACTTGACATATATTATATCAGTAGATAATCCAACAGTCCCATGACAAAGTCATTTCTAATCCCCATGGGAGAGCAGAGGAAACCGAAGCCTAGTATTATTTACTTACCACTGGACTGTTGGTAAGTGCTCAAACATAAGCATTCTTATTCTTTAGTACACAAAATTAACTGTGAGGACGTATGGCCTGTAATTCCAATGTAATGGTGTTTTAAAACCAGGAAGAAATACGAAAGAAAGAAAAAAGTCGTTATGTTCTAGTATGAAATCAGTTAAATGGCAGTAGATAACTGAAAGTGGTTTTTGTGACTACCTAATATATTTGAGCTTTTTCTCAAATTATTTACTTGTATGTGCATGCTCATGCATGTGTGTGCGTGTTGGGGGTGTACTGTTTCTCACATTCTTCATCTGTAGGCATTAGTTAATAAGGTTATTTTATTTATATTGTAAAATCTTTTGTTTTCCTATTGATTTATGCATTTGCATGTGTTATGGTTTATATACACAGATGCCAGGGTACACACATGGAGGGTAGAGCACAGTCTTTAGGAGTCAGTTCAACCTCTTTATTGTGTGGGACCTGGGGATAGAACTCCGATTCCCAGGCTCGATGAGAAGCACCTTTTACCTTCTGGCCCACTTTTGATGTTCAATAGCAAAACATACGTTCACACACACACAGACACATATTATATCGGAATAAACACAGAGGCCACTTCCAGTAAGATCAAAGAAAGACTATGGCAATGGCCCATATGTAGCAGCATACCCACAGGAGCTCATAACTGTGCCCCAGGGAGCAAGTCTTACAAATTGAAACTACTTTACGGATGGAAAATAACATAAAGAGAATTAATGTTGGAACGATTACTAGGCCACCACACTCCTGTGCATGTCTAAAGAGAAAACATTGCCATGCAACTTTATAAACAGTGTTTCTGACTCAATGTGCCACAAGCATTTTTCTTTATATTTCTAGATCATTACAGATTCAACAACATTTACCAAATAAATTCTGCACACTTCTAAATGGCTGGCTTTAAAGATAGCTTGACTACATTTTTTGCAGTTTCCCTTTTAGCCTGAAGGCTGAGGAAGCAAGTAGATGAAGCCCACCAAGTGGCAGCATAAGTTCTCAGCACAGGGTGTATCAAGTCCTCCCTGGTGCTTTGATAATATAGCCAGAGTTCCTTTGTTCCATGTGAGTACAGCTCATAAACGCTGGTCATTCCATTCATATTCAATTAGAGTTCTCTTGACTCCCCTTATTAAAGTCTACAAACTATTAAGCATAAAATTAAAGTTGAACAGTTCAGTTCTTTTTGACATCTAACGCTGTTTGAGAAACAGTGATGTGAAACTCCCAAGTCAAGAGTCATCCTTTGCAGCCCGTGGCCAATGGAAAGTGAAAGCATTGCGGAGAAAAGAGTAAATATATAAACTTGGTCGTTAGCATGCATAATATTAAGAGCACAACTGTGCTCATGCAAATGCATCAGGCAGTTTGTTGAACACAAGCTATTCCATTGATTTAACTGAGGCTACATGGTTATTATTGCCAAAGCTCCAGTGAAGGAAATAATTAGAGCACTAAGCATTTTAAAGCTTCTGAAATGACTTCAGGCAATAAGAGAAAACACAGGAAATCTATATACTGCAGTTGTAAAGATGTAGAATTTCTGGTCTTTTCTCTGAACAGTGTGTGTGTGCGTGTGCGTGTGCGTGTGCGGGTGTAGGTGTGTGGGTGTCTGAATATATATACGTGTGTGAATGCATGTGTTGAAAACAGAGTTGGAGTTCAAGTATTAACCTCTATTTTTTTAAACAAGGTCTCTCTCTGAATCTACATGTTTTAGATAAACGTTGATCAGCAAGTCCCTGAGATCTAGTACTGTGATTATGGAAGTGTGTACATCCCTTGTGCCTAGCTTTAAGTTGGTGGGGAATTAAAATTCCAATTCCCATGTTTGTGCATGAAGTACTTTGCTCACTGGGGCATCACCACAGTCCCCAGATAAGAAATCCTCTTCACTATTAACAGAGGGCCTTTCTGCAGATTTCTTATGCCACGGGAGTCACTTTAACTTACTTTTTATTTGGAGAGCACTTGGTTGAGAGTCTGTATGAGGTGGTAAGACTAGTCGCTCAGCAGTTAAGAGTGGGTGGCAGGTTGGGGAGCACCCTCATAGCGGCAGGGGTTAGGGAGGGGATAGGGTGTTTGTGGAGGGGAAACTGGGAAGGGGATAACATTTGAAATGTAAATAGATAAAACAACCAATTAAAAAAAAGAATGAAATTTAGTTCACAGTACCGACAACCAGCTCCAGGGCATCCAATTTCCTCTTCTAGGTTCTAAGGGTATCTTTAGATACTGTGTGTATTTTCACTATTTGCCTCCAGTTTCTTTGAAAACAAAACAAAGCAGAAACAAAAGCAAAACCGCGACCAGACATAAAACAACCTTCCCACTTCGCCAGAGATGTCAAGTTAAGGAGATTTTCAAACAATGAAAGCAGAGGTAGCTGCAGAAGCTCTGAGTGTGATCCTGGGTTAAATCCCTTCAGAATTCCGCATACATTTTGCTGCTCGGTGTTGTTCTGCTTCAAGGAGTATTACTTCTTGTAGATGATGATGTAGTTCGAATATATGTGAATGTCACTTAGTTTGTCTTGCTTTTTATCAGAAGGACTTGCTATAATCAAGCACAATACCTGAGAGTGAACCTTCGAGAGATGAATATGCATGAACAGAAACCAAGAGATCTTAACCCCTGAATTATCCACCTAAAGGATGTGAATGCATGGCCTTGTACCTGCACGCTGCTATTGCTTATTCCACCATCTATCGTACACTGTTTCAGACATATCATTAGCACATACAGGAAATTCAATGAGTTTGGCATTCATTTTAACTAAATCAATCTTTCCAAACCGGGAATTCCAATATTTTGAGCACTTTATGTTTACTCCATTTTTCTCCCCACTCTACTTATTTTCTGCAATCCTTTTTTCTCTTTCCACGATTTATGCTTTTATTCACTTTATATGCCAATCACAGCCCTTCCCTCCTTCCCTCCCAGTCCTGCTCTTGCAAATCCCTTACCCCAATTACCCCCTTTTCTTCTCCTTAGAGAAGGGGAAGACCCTTGGGCACTTCCCCACCCTGAGATAGTCCCAGCAGGACTAAGCACATCCTTTCCTATTGAGGCCTGAGAAAGCAGTCCAGGTAGGGGAAAGGGATCCAATGACAGGCAACAGAGTCAGAGAAAGACTCTGCTCCAATTGTTAGGGGACCCACATGAAAACCAGGCTGCACATGTGCTACAAATGTAGAGTGGTGACTTAGGACTAGCCCAGCATGCTCTTTGGTTGGTAGTCCAGGGTCTTTTGAGGCCCCATGGATCCAGGTTACTTAACTCCATAGGTCTTCTTGTGATGTCCTTGACCCCTCTGGCTTGCTCTATTCTATCCCCCACTCTCCTACAAGATTCCCTGAGATCTGCCTGATGTTTGGCCATAGTTCTCTGCATCTGTTTCCATTAGCTGTTGGATGAAACCTTTTCATTATGCTAGGGTCCTGTCTGCAAGCAATCAGAGTGTCAAGGACAGTGTTAGTGTTGCATCTCTCCCATGGGATGATCTCACTTTGGGTCAGTTAATGCTTGGCTCTCTTGACTGCTTATATAGATAAACAATATACGATATATTGTCTGTTCTCAAACCCCTCTTCTATTAAATGGGGACAAGAATGGTCCTGTCCTTCAAAGGTTTTGATAATTAAATGAGTTAATAAAAGTCAAACCCTTAATTAATTTACACATTGTATACTATATACATGTTGTAATTATGGTTATACAGTTATGATGACAATTTTGAGCAAACCACTTCCAGTTCTAAACTTCAATTTCCTTAACATAGAAACATGAATATGTTTTCTACCACCTCAAATAGATCATGAATTTATCAAAAGGATTCATAAATCATGAGACAAAATCATTTTAAAATCCTAACGATGGAACTTAAATGGAATTAGTTGCAATCTTAGTTTCACCTCTTAGTAGATATATGTATGACCTTATGTGAGAGCTTATGGGTGATTTCTAAGAAATAATGGCAACAGGGCCACCTTTAGTTATTGTGACACTTCAACATCTTGCATAAAGATTTCAGCTCTGTGACTGACACTCAGAAATTATTTATGAATGCTTTCAAGATGTGGTCTACATTGAAATACCTATTATTTTGGCTTCATACACACGTAAGAAAGCTGATATACTCTCTTATATATTCATATACAAGAGCATCACCAATCTCAAAGTTCAATCAATGGTTATTAAGAGACAGGAACAACATGGTAAGTGTAATTGTCAAGCACATAAGATGGCACAGAATAAAATAACATTAAAGATCACTAAAATCATCATTCAGAAAGCCCAGTTGCCTTATAACCTGTATGTATGTAAATTTGCATGTGTTTGGAACAGTCTTACACACATGAAAATTAGAGAGCAAAATGAGAAGAAATAAATGTTCAAGCTATTGCCAAAGTAGGATGTCAGATATTTACGTATTTCTACCTGCTCTGCTTTTCTGTAGGTATTTCCAGTTTAAATGTAAGAGAATGCACTAGAATGTATGTGATAGTGAATTATTTAATTGTATTCGAAAGGGGGCAATGACTCAGAGAAACTCAGAACTTGAGGGTTCATGGTCTGGGAAGACCATGTTGAGTATAACTCTAACGTCACTCCTAATGCAGCAGCACTTGCCCAGAGAACGCCAAGGTCAGTTGGTGGGATAGACATCAGGTCCATGGGCAAAGTAACAATAGTTTGATCAAAGTCTAAACATTCTTTTGGAGGTAAAAAATAGAAATGTTTGTAATTGCTGAAGCAGCAGGTCAATATCATCATTAATAAGTCTTTGGATGTCATTTGTTAAGCTGGAAATCCAGTGATCAGCATCTAGGGATCTAGGACTTCACTAATGTCAGCATTGCCATTTCCGTACCAATACGTAGTCTAGAAAAATAAAATCTTCTTGAAGTAATTAGAAAGTGCTTGTCAAACAGTGCAATTGAGGATAGACTCTGGGTGACCTCAGAAAAGAACAAAAGCTCAAAGGAATTTCCATAAGGTTGTAAATTTGGCAAGAGGGCTACACAATCTCTGATAATTAGACTTTTCAACACATTTGGATTTGCTAATTGGATCTAAGTTCTAATTAGACTTTTATGTAACTAAGAATGACATATCATGGTATGAATTTAATGTGCTCTTACAGTTGAAACCAACAATTATCAAGCTTTTCCAAATTATCTTAATAAGGAAAAACCTGGCTTTGTTGATCATATTGTGACATCTCCGTCTCTCGCAATAAATTGAGCACATTTCAGTTCTCTTAATTAAACACCTTTTGGGAGCTCAAAGAGATGCTTAGGCTTTAATAAGAAGCACCCAAGTTGTTTGTTTGGAGGGACATTTGCCAGTATGTTGACTGTGGAAGCTACAGACAAAACTCAGTACAAAGAAATAAATCATCATTGCAGGAAATGGCACAAGTAACCAGATGTCCCTGTAAGCACTCAATTAATCAAATTGTTTCTAATATGACTGAAGCTGGGTTACGCTTTTACCTTGTGCATTCACAGAACCAGTCTCAGTGTGAATGCTCATGAAGCTGACATCAGGATAAGAGCCTGACAACATTCCCACTGTGCACAAACCCTGTTCCCTCGGCAGATCTGTTTCTAGACCTGGCATTCATTAGCTAGAGCCTCGTCATTTTATCTCTCCTCCCTTGTTTTAATTGAGACTCATCAACTTTTATTCCTCTGACATTTGAATGTAGTAATTTTAAAACTGGTAACCCTCAGATCTGGATACTACAAGAGGCAGTAACATAAGGTTTTCATGGAAAGATTATTGTCAAAAAATCAGTAGCGCTGACCAAAATCTAAATTATGTTTTTATGTGCTGTTAGTACTTAAAACACACACACACACACACACACACACACACACTTACAAAGTACACAAGCACTTTATATCTGATTATTCCCTATATAAAAGCAATATTTTTAATATTTTAAATAATATTTTAAAAGTCTTTTTCCACTAAAAGCAATGTACAGTTTAATGGCAGAAGTAAGGCTCGGAGAGAATTTAAGTTGTGCAGTAACTGATATATTAGTGAGAAATTCTGCAAGGGTTACATGTACTTTTATTCTACCAATTAGCACATCATGGTGATGGAACCTTTGGTGAGTGTGACTCCTCATTAATTCAGATGTCCTCTGTGATTCTTGTAAAGCATACTGGCTTCTGACATATGCCATATGATGCTATTTAAAGGCAAGAGACGCCATTTCTGATTGCTTCATCTGCTGTTAAAAGAGATAATTTTTTCCTACCAGTTATTACATGAGGTTTCACACAGTCCTCTACAAGGCCTCCTCAGAGGTGATGGGGCTGCTCTTCAGTCAGAGAAGTGACCAAAGATTCTTTGCCTTTTCAGCTTGGGTGCTGGAATCCTGTCACAGGTCTGAATGGATCACTGACAGACAAGAAACTGGAGAATAACATGCGAGGTGTGGTTCTACGTGTGGTGACTGTATTGGTAAGCACCAGATTTCCATCTTTGCCTTGTAGTTTGGGATGGGAGAGTGTCCTTTATCTTTTTGTTTTTTTTCCTTTATCAACTAATGTCATAATCTCAAAAGAGCTCTTACTTGAACCTTGGCTATGATTTTTAAGACAGCTTCAATGACCATGCTACCCAGCCTCCCAGCTCCTTGAATCTGAAACTGATCTATAGGCTGTACTTTCGTCAGGATCATCCTTAGATTTTCAGTTTTCTAGACATCATAAGAAGTGGGATCCCTCAAATATGTCCATCACTGAAACAATAGGATGCACATAAAGATATCAATGGAGAGATCACCCACTTTTTAATAGATGCTTATCTAGCATCAAGCGTGGCTTCCTGGAGGTAATAGCAAATAAGATAGGTATGTGTGACAGTCTTCACGATACTGTCAGTGGGATATATGGGAACATTATCATGATTACAATCACTTATTGGAAAAACAATAATGGTAACTTATCATTCAATATTATCTGTGGCTAGAGAGCTGGTTCAATAGCTAAGAATTCATACTGCTCTATAAGAAAGCTGAGTCTCATTTACAACATCCATATCAGGTGACTCACAACCATCTGTAACTCTACCTTCAAGGGAATCTAAATCTAATGGCCTTTTGGGCAGTGATGTACATGGATACCTACCTTCATTCAGACCCCCTCCCATAATTAAACTTAGAGTAGATTTTTTAAAGAGTAGGAAAGGGTCCCTTTTATACTAATTTATTAATTATACTAATTATACTAATTTTAATTATTAAAGAACAAGGCTATTTGACACAGTGATAATAATTGGATATTCATTACTATTCAGCAGTTCTCTGTATGTTTAATATGAATTAACCAAGTCTAAACATAATTTCTTTATAAATTATTTCATCCATCTGCAAAAGAAAATCTAAATGAGTAGTCTATTCCATTCTCTAGCACATCTACAATTTATTTTTAGTTGTTTTAATAAAACCCTCCCTTATAATGATTTCACTAATGTTTACAACTGAAATGTGAATGTGCTTCTGTTTGAACCTAAGTGTGTAGATATCAATTTGCACTTAATAGTTACAATAGTTAACTTAATGGTTAACTAATTGAAATGCAAGCTAATCTCTTTTCTAGTGATGGTCATGGAAGCTCTGTGACAAACACCATCAAAGCTAATGCATACGCTTCTGTTTTCTTCGAGAAAGAAAAATAAACTTTTAAAGAAAATTAACTAATTAAAAATTCAGTTGCTAAGCAAACAATTATTTAGTATTTAGCATGTGGTAGACTTGGCAATACACATAGAGTAGAAAACACAATGATCCTAGCCATGGGGTATGGTTACAGTTTGGTATGTGGATCCTATGTAAGGTGACATGTAAAAATTTGTTGTTTACTATGTGTCAGATCCCCTCTGACGTCCTCTGTATAGAGTGGCTCTTTTGGTTATTGTGGTATTCACAGTGTAAAGTATTTTAAATCATCAAAATAGGAAGGATCAAAACAAATCAACCATAAGGAACAAAAAAAACCCAAAACAAACAAACAAACAAACAAACAAAGGTGTAAGCCTACACAGATGACAAAGCAGAGTTGAAATCTAAATCCAGCCAGCCTGGACTCCAGACCTTTTAGCTCCTTCCCCTATGCAGTGCATCGGGCTCTCTCAACTCCCACTGTGATGAGAGAGAGAAGCGAGACACCTGTGGGATTCTATTTGACTGGAGAATTGGAAATGTTTAAACTCTGAATGAGGTAAAAGTGAATCTTACAGGGAGAGCTTCACAGGACCAATCATTTTAAATTCATTTCCAGGAAGAATAAAATGGCTTTGTTCAAGGCAGTGGTGGTACTGCCGCATAGCCTAGGTTCACCTGCCTGTTTGCTGTAAACTCAGCCTTACATGGATCCTGAAACCAAGGCAACCCGCGATGGGAAGCTCAGTTGCTTTCCCTGATGTCTGCAATGAACTTACCAGTATGGTGCCCAGTTGAATGAGCATTTTTTTATACCCACACAGCTTACAGCCAGCATGAAATCACTTCACATGCTTACCCATACATTTATGGGACTGAATATGAAACTGTCCTTCTTATTTAGTTTCTGTAGGCATGTTTCTAAGTCTAAATCTGTTATGTAGCCTTGCAAGCTCTCTCCACCCAAATTGAGAATAACACACCTTCTATTCTTTCCGTTTCTTCTAAATCTTGGTGCATTTAAATTACAACCATTACAGAACTAGTTTTCCATCTACAAATGGACTCAAACTGGCTATCTGACCACTACCCTAGTCTCTTTTATTCAGGAAAACATTTCCAGTACGTCCCCAAAAGGTGAAAAATCCAGTGTAAGTTCCCCAGGATGATTTTTAATCTTTGTGATATTACAACAGAAATCTAGTGACCCCACTCATCCATGTTTACCTCTTAGAAAACTTACACCATCAGTTACAGTTATGAAGCTGACTATCCTTAACTCACATATTTACCATTATTAACGGTATTTCATTGATCTGATATAAACAGTCAAACATAGATCAAGTAAACTGAGACTCCACTACATGGAACCCTTGAAGCAGGCAGTGAGTAGTATAGTCAGTCAGTTCATTGAATGGAATTAAGTGAAGTTGGCTGTCGCAGGACAGCAAGGAACAATAAAGGAACCAACACAGATGCTGCAGCGCCCCGACTTGGTTATTTAGGGAAGCTCTGGGTTTGGTAGAGCATGAAGGGGGTCTTCAGCCGCTGGAACCAGAGTAAAGGATGTAACCCTGAGATCTGTTGAGACAAAAAGAGGATGCAGAAAGAGTCGCTGCTTAAACCACAACCAGGAAGAACTACACAGAAGCACAAGATACTCTAGTCTCATTGCTGCTGCCTTACCAGCCCTTTTTATTTCCCTCCAGTTAAAACTTCGGGAGGTAGCGGTGGTGCACACCGTTAATCCCAGCAGAGGCAGGAGGATCTCTGGGAGTTTGAGGCCAGCCTGATCTACACAGAGGGTTCCAGGACAGCCAAGGCTATACACAGAGAAACCCTGTCCTAGGGGGGAAAAGTTCCACCAGAAGGTCATGGAACCTGAGTAAGCCGGAATGTGCTTGCCTCCTCCATCATGGAGTAAACAGAGAGGGCTACAGGAGTTGGGGGAGGCTGGGTAGACACGCACCAGCACTGTCCTGCGATTAGAACCTTTTCAGAGAATATCACAAGTCCTTATCAGATGTTCTAAGAAGTATATTAAGTCTAGGCATTTATAAAAGCACAATAGAGTGAACTCTCAATTTCCATGTCCATGTTGCCAAAAAAAGGATAGATAACTTTGGCTTAGAGTTCATTTATAAAAGCCATGTGCTTTGCCATTCCCTGTCTTTTCAATCACAAAAAGAACAAGAAAAAGCAAAAGCAAAAACAACCTCTCATTGGTTAGATTAAATACATTATGACAACAGAGTTGTGAGGGCATCTGTTCCTAGATTGGCAGCACAAGGACACTTTGCAGAATGATGCCACATAAAATATGATAGAATTTTTCTACCATAAACAAAGCCACAGAAATATTTCATGAAATAGAGGAAATGAAGATGTGACAGGCAGGCAGGTCTCTGATAGTTCCTTCTCTGTCTATTGCAAGTCACCTTTGTTTCTGATCAAGTATACCAAGTGCTTTGTGTTAGCAGAGAAGAATAATGAAGGTGCTGTTATATTAATGCAGCTAGCTGTAAATGACCAACATGCCGTTTGATTTTTATGTAATAAAATTTTTACATTGCTTGATATTTCATTGTGTCACAAATATAATCCTAAAGAATTAATTCTTCTTTCTTTTATTGGATATTTTTTATTTACATTTCTAATGTTATTCCCTATCCTGGTTTCCCAGATATAAGCCACCTATCCCATCCCCCTCGCCTTCTTCTAAAAGGGTGTTGCCCTCCACATCCACCCCCCTTACAACCCCCTCCCCATATTCTCCTGCACTGGGTGTCCAACCTTGGCAGGATCAAGGGATTCTCCTTCCATTGGTGCCCAGCAAGGCCACCTCTGCTACATACGCAGCTGGAACCATGGTTCAGTCCATGTATAGACTTTGGGTAGGGGTTTAGTCCCTGGGAGATATTGTTGGTTGGCATTGTTGTTCTTATGCTCCTTCAGCTCTTTCAATCCTTTCTCTAATTCCTCCAATGGGGACCCCATTCTCAGTTCAATGGTTTGTTGCTCACATTCTCACATTCGCCTCTGTTTTTGACATGCTCGTGCAGTGTCTCTCAGGAGACATCTATATCCGGTACCTGTCAGCATGCAATTCTTAGTTTCATCAATCTTCTCTAGTCTTGGTGACTACATACATACATACATACATACATACATACATACATACATACATACACACATATATATATGGACTGCATACCCAGGTAGGGCAGGCTCTGAATGGCCATTCCTTCAGGCTCTGCTCCAAACTTTGCCTCCATGTACCCTCCTATGAATATTTTTGTTCCCCCTTTTAAGAAGGAGAGAAACATGTGAACTTTAGTTATCCTGCTTCTTGAGCTTCATGTGGTCTGTGGATTGTATCTTGGGTAATTCGAGATTTTAGGCTAATATCTACTTATCAGAGAGTGCATAACATGTGTGGTTTTTCTGTGATTTGGTTACCTCATGCAGGATGATATTTTCTAGTTCCATCTATTTACCTATGAATTTCATGAAGTCATTGTTTTTGATAGCTGAGTAGTACTCCATTGTGTAGATGTACCACATTTTCTGTATCCATTCTTCTGTTGAAGGGCATCTGGGTTGTTTCCAGCTTGAACACAGTGGAGGATGTGTCTTTGTTGTATGTTAGAGCATCTTTTGGGTATATGCTCAGGAGAGTTATAGCTGGATTCTCAGGTAGTGCATTGTCCAATTTTCTGAGGAACCTCCAGAGTGATTTCCAGAATGGTTGTAACAGTTTGCAATCCCACCAACAATGGAGTAGTGTTCCTCTTTCTCCACATCCTCACCAGCATCTCTTGTCCCCTGAGTTTTTGATCTTGGACATTCTGACTGGTGAAAAATGGAATCTCAGTTGTTTTGATTTGGATTCCGCTGATGACTAAGGATGTTGAGCATTTCTTTAGGTACTTCTCAGCTATTTGATATTCCTCAGCTGAGAATTCTTTGTTTAGCTCTGTACTCATTTTTAGTAGGGTTATTTAGCTCTCAGGATTCTAACTTCTTGAGTTTTTTGTATATTTTGGATATTAGCCCTCTATCAGATGTGAGATTGGTAAAGATCTTTTCCCAATCTGTTGGTTGCCATTTTGTCCTAATGACAGTGTCCTTTGCCTTACAGAAGCTTTGCAGTTTTATGCGGTCCCATTTATCAATTCTTGATCTTAGAGCATAAGCCATTGGTGTTTTGTTCAGGAAATTTTCTCCAGTGCCCATGTGTTTGAGACTCTTCTCCATGTTTTCTTCTATTAGTGTGAGTGTATCTGGTTTGATGTGGAGGTCCTTGATCCACTTGGACTTAAGCTTTGTATAGGGTGATAAGAATGGGTTGATTTGCATTTTTCTACATAATGTCCTCCAGTTGAACCAGCACCATTTGTTGAAAATGCTGTCTTCATTCCATTGGATTGTTTTAACTCCTTTGCTAAAGATCAATAAATGTGGGTTCATTTCTGGGTCTTCAATTCTAATCCACTGATGTACCTGCTTGTCTCTGTATCAATACCATACAGTTTTTATCACTATAGCTTTGTAATACTTCTTTAGATCAGGGATGGTGATTCCTGCAGAAGTTCTTTTATTGTTGAGGATACAAATCCTTATCCTGGGGTATTTGTTATTCCAAATGAATTTGCATTTTCCTCTTTCTATCTCTATGAAGAAGTGAGTTGGAATTTTGATGGGGATTGAATTGAATCTATAGATTGCTTTTAGCAAAATGATGAAAATAGGGTTTACCATATTTATCCTGCCAATCCATGAGCATGGCAGGTCTTTGCATCTTCTGAGATTTTCTTCAATTTCTTTCTTCAGAGACTTGAAGTTCTTGTCATATAGATCTTTACTTGCTTGATTAGAGTCACACCAGGTATTTTACATTATTTGGTACTATTGTGAAGGATGTCATTTCCCTAATTTCTATTTCAGCCTGTTTGAGTACAGGAAGGCTACTGATTTGTTTGAGGTAATTTTGTACCCAGCCACTTTGCTGAAGTTGTTTGTCAGCCTTAGTAGTTCTCTGGTGGAACTTTTGGGGTCACTTAAGTATACTATAATATTATCTTGCAAAGAGTGATGTTTTTACTCCTTCCTTTCCAAATTATATCCCTTTGACCTTCTTTTGTTGTCTGATTGCTCTGGCTAGGACTTTGAGAACTATACTATTGAATAAGTATATAAATGTATGATAGAATTCTGCTCTAAACCCATCAGGTCCTGGGCTCTTTTTTGTTGGGAGTCTTTTAATTACTGCTTCTATTTCTTTAGGAGTTATGGGGTTGTTCAGATATTTATTTGTTCTTGATTTAACTTTGGTACCTGGTATTTGTCTAGAAAACTGTCCATTTCATACAGATTTTCCAGTTTTGTTGAATATAGTCTTTTGTAGTAGGATATGATAATTTTTTAATTTCCTCAGTTTCTGTTGTTATATCTCCCTTTTCATTTCTGGTTTTGTTAATTTGTATACACTCTCTGTGGCCTCCAGCTAGTCTGGCTAAAGATTTATCTACCTTGTGGATTTTCTCAAAGAACCAGCTCCTGGTTTTGTTGATTCTTTGTATAGTCCTTTTTGTTTCTACTTGGTTGATTTCAACCCTGAGTTTGATTATTTCCTGCCTTCTACTCTTCTTAGGTATATTTGCTTCTTTTTGTTCTAGAGCTTTTCTATGTGCTCTCAAGCTGATAATGTATGCTCTCTCTGTTTCTTTTTGAGGCACTGAGAGCTATGAGTTTTCCTCTTAGCACAGCTTTCATTGTGTCCCATAAGTTTGGGTATGTTGTGCCTTCATTTTCTTTAAATTCTACAAAGTCTTTAATTTTTTCTTTATTTCTTCCTTGACTAAGTTATCATCAAGTAGAACACTCTTCAGATTCAATGTGTATGTGAGCTTTCTGTCATTATTGTTGTTATTGAAGACCAGCCTTAATCTGTGGTGATCTCATATGATGCATGGTATTATTTTTATCTTCCTGTATCCATTGAGGTCTGTTTGTGATGGATTGTATGGTGAATTTTGGAGAAGGTCCCATGAGGTGCTGAGAAGAATGTATATCCTTTTGTTTTAGGATGAAATGTTCTTAAAATATCTGTTAAGTCTATATGGTTCATAACTGTCAGTGAGGGCATGGGGCACCAACAAAGGGGCACCGACAAATAACTTCTGTGAGTTTCTCTGTCTCTGTTTAATTTCTATTTCCATGATCTGTCCATTGATGAGACTGTGGTGTTGAAATCTCCTACTATTATTGTGTGAGGTGCAATGTGTGTTTTAAGCTTTAGTAAGGTTTCTTTTACGTATGTAGGTGCCCTTGTATTTGGAACATAAATATTTAGGATTGAGAGTTCATCTTGGTCGATTTTCCTTTGATGAATATGAAGCATCCTTCCTTATCTTTTTTGATTAGTTTTGATTGAAAGTCAATTTTATTTGATATTAAAATGTCTACTCCAGCTTAATAAGTCCAATCTATTTGGAGTTCTGTAGACTTCTTGTACACTTATGAGAATTTCTTCAGACCATTTCCTTGGAAATTTGTTTTCCCAGCCTTTTACTCTGAGGTAGTGTCTGTTTTTGTCTGTGAGGTGTGTTTCCTGTATGCAGCGAAAATGCTGGGTTCTCTTTATGTATTCAATCTGTTAGTCTATGTCTTTTTATCAGGGAGTTGAGTCCATTGATGTTAAGCGACATTAAGAAATAGTGATTGTTGCTTCCTGTTATTTTTGTTGTTAGAGGTGAAATTATGTTTTTGTGTCTGTCTCTCTTCTTTTGGTTTTACTCTAAGGAGATTACTTTCTCACATTTTCTAGGGTGTAGTTTCCCTCCTTGTGTTAGAGTTTTCCATCTATTAGCCTTTGTAGGGCTGGATTTGTAGATAGATATTGTTTAAATTTGGTTTTGTCATGGAATATCTTGGTTTCTCCATTTATGTTAATGCTTTGCTGGATATAGTAGTCTGGGCTGGCATTTGTGTTCTCTTAGGGTGTGAATGACCTCTCTTTACTATCTTCTGGCTTTTATAGTCTCTGGTGAGAAGTCTGGTGTAATTCTGATAGGTCTGCCTTTATATGACACTTGACCTTTTTCCCTTACTGCTTTTAATATTCTTTCTGTGTTTTGTGCATTTGTGTTTTTTGACTATTACGTGACAGGAGGAGTTTCTTTTCTGGTCCAGTCTGTTTGGCATTCTGTAGGCTTCTTGTATGCTTATGGGAATCTCTGTCTTTAGGTTAGGGAAGTTTTCTTCTATAATTTTGTTGAATATATTTACTGGCAGTTTAAGTTGGGAGTCTTCACTCTCTTCTATACCTATTGTCTTTAAGTTTGATCTTTTCATTGTGTCCTTGATTTCCTTGATGTTTTGGGCTAGGAGCCTTTTGCATTTTGCATCATCTTTGATGGTTGTGTTGATGTTTTCTATGGTATCTTCTGCTCCTGAGATTCTCTCTTCTACCTCTTGTATTCCGTCAGTGATTCTTGCATCTATGACTCCTGATCTCTTCCCTAGGTTTTCTATCTTCAGGGTTGTCTCCTTTTGTGCTTTCTTTATTCTTTCTATTTCCACTTTTAAATTTTGGACAGTTTTGTTCAATTCCTTCACCTGTTTGGTTGTGTTTTCCTGTAATTCTTTAAGGGATTTTTGCATTTCCTCTTTAAGGGCTTCTCCTTGTTTACTTGTGTTATCCTGTATTTCTTTAATGGAATAATTTATGTCCTTCTTAAAGTCCTCATATCATATAATGTCCACATTATCATGAAATGTGATTTTAAATCTAAATTTTCCTTTTCCAGTGTGTTTAGATATGAAGTATTTGCTTTGGTAGGAGAACTGGGCTCTGATGATGCCAAGTAGTCTTGGTTTCTGTTGGTTAGTTTTCTGTGCTTGCCTCACCATCAGTTTGTATCTCTGGTGTTAGCTTACCTTGCTGTCTCTGACAGTGGCTTGACCCTCCTATAGGCCTGTATGTCAGCATTCTTGGAGACCTGTTTCCTTTCAGGTGCATTGGGAACAGAGAGCTCTGCTCTCAGCTGTGTAGGCACTCTTGCTGACTAGCTTTCAGCTCTCAGCTCTAGCAGAAACCAGAAGGGTTCTGCCCCTGACTGCTCCTAAATCCCTGTGCCCAGGGGGCACAGATGACACTTAGTGATTTCCTCTTGGCTCAGGAATGTGGGCAGAAAGTAGTTGTCTTCTCTGATTTCTTGGGAGTGCCCCCACTTCTGAAGATCCAGATCTCTCTCCCCCATGATATTTAGGTGCAGAGAGCTGTGAAACTGCTTCAGTTCACTTCCAGGTGCAGTCAGAAACTCCAGGTTCCGGCTGCTGACTGCTCCTATATTCCTGTGTCCAGAGGCCACTATGCAGTTTTCTCTTGGGCCAGGGATATGGGCAGAAGTGGGCAGAAGAGGCTGTCTGTCCTGTGGTCTCAGGAATATCTGCACTTCTTAGGAATTAATTCTTATTCTCATGGCTTAATGGCATCTCTAATGAAGTATATGCCCACTCCCCAGTTCCTGGGAGAAATACCTATACTACATTTCCAGATGCTGAGGCAGATACAGTTTACACAACACCCCTGCCTGCTAGAAGCTTTCTTTAGCATGCTACTTCTTCACCTTCCTAATGCTCCTACCATTGAATTCAGTTCCTCATGTTGTGGTGACCCCCAACCATTAAGTTATTTTCATTGCTACACCATAAGTGCAATTTTGTTACTGTTATAAATTATGATGTATATATCATTTGACTCCCATGGTGGGTCATGACCCACAGGTTGAGAACCACTGCCAGCAAAATACAGCTGCTGCATTGAGGTGTCCTTGCTGAAGCAAGTCACTGTGTACCATTTCAAAAAGTCTTGAAAAAACATTCTTGGTGAAGTTGCCCTGCATTAAATATGCACCTTCCTGCCTATCCTTCACAAACCAACTCAATGACCCTGGAGAATTGTGCAGATACATGTTTATTGATGACTTTCTCTGTTTTACAATTTTTTTTTCCGGAGCTGAGGACCGAACCCAGGGCCTTGTGCTTGCTAGGCAAGTGCTCTACCACTGAGCTAAATCCCCAACCCCTCTGTTTTACAAATTTAAAGACAGTTTTTCATACTTTAGGATGTCTAAAATTAAGATAAATCTTTTGATTGTTATTTGAAAGCCTAACTGAGTGTACACCTGTCTTTATCAGTGATGTAAAAATTAATTGCTAAATGTACCAATGAAAACATTTGCTTTCAGTAAATTATTTATTAAGTGAAGCTCATGAGTAGTCCTGCAGGTTAAATCACAGCACTGGTTAAGAAGCTTCATAAGTAAAAAGATTGCTTTAGAGGCTACCTTCAATTTGATCAAAACATATTAACATATGAACTTATAAAATAATAAATAAAAATGTTTCAAAAGAAAAGATGTAGCAGCATGAAATTGAGCCAAGTGAAGCAAAAATTGAGCAGCGGCAGCTACAGAAAATATTGCTCAAAAACATTGCTGCAATCACAGAAGGAAATACACAAAGGCAGCTTGCTTCCAGTAATAGCACACAAAGTAAAAGACAGACTTCATGTCCAGTGTGGTGTAGTTCTGTAAACATTTTGCAGCAAGAAAAGCTGTTCACTCATGGAGGCAGACAGTGCCACACTGTGCCATCATTCTAAGAGCAATACTTCTCTCTAAAATTCTCCATGATTAGTTGCACTTGCTGAAACTGTTTTCAGTGCATCTTGGTTTTCTTGGAAGATTTCCATATGATGTCCGAGGTTAAAATGAGGCACGTTATTACATAGAATGTTGTCAACTATTGGCTCTAGTTCAAATGAAGAACTTCAAAAATAGCATGTATGATGAGCTAAGCATTTCTCTGAGGCAGCAAGCACATAAGACAGAGGTAACATCCTCATGATTTGTTGCCAGATATACCTTAATATTCCTAGTGACATCTACCAAGATGAGCATCATGTACATGGGGTATGAATTTACTTACCATTTTCTCTACTAGTTTACACAGATGTTTTTGCAACTCTCTTTCTCACTAGAGTTATACTTAATAATTCCAGTGGTGTTAAAACTCCAATATTATATTGTAAAACTAATAAGGCAAATGGGACTTTCATTTAGAATATTTGCAGCATAAAAGCAATTTAATATTTTGTGGAGCAACTTAGATTATTCTATTGACCTGGAAAGACCTTAAAAAGTGTGTGCGTGTGCACGCACGCATGTATGCGTGTGTGTGTGTGTGTGTGTGTGTGTGTTGCATGCACAAGGGGAAAATGGAATACAAATATATCTTTTTGTGGAACACAGACTATGGCAGAATAGACATATTGAGAATCTGAATTCTAGGCCATATATGATAGCCACATGCTGGATCCCAGCACTAGAGAAGTTACAAGAAGCCCAGGAGTGCCCGCATCCTGAGCCACACAGTGAAAATCTATCTAAAACCAAACTAAGAAACACAACAAAATATTTCTAGTTGGCTGTTTTTGTTTGTTTTTTGTTCTTTGTTTTTTGAAAGAGGAACAAAAAGATAGTTCACTAGGTATTATTTTTCAGTAAAATGTTTCCTTCTTGATTTGTTATTACATCTTGGTGAACTTGGTCACGCAACCCAGATGACTTGATGGAGGCCCTCTGATTTATTTTATTTATCTCTTGAGTGAATGTTAAGACACATGATTTTATCTGTACCATCTGAAGAGCCTCTAGATTTCCCAGGCTATCACTCACTGCCTGAATTTGTCAATTCTCACACAACTCAAGTTTCAGAAAGCTCACCATCTTGTGCTTTAATTCTTTAAAAGATATTTATATTTTATCTGACAATCTTTCCCCTTATATAATTGTCAAAGAAAGGGATGTGGTGGCTCAGACCGGTTAGGGTTGCCACCTTTTCAGATGTGTCAGATGCCCTGCTTAATATATTCCAACTGTGTAGACTTACGCAGCCATAGGAACTTGGTAGCCACCACATATCCACTGATATGTTCCTGTACACACCTCCAGCACTCTCTGTATAGAAGTCTCAGATCAGGCAAGAGTGAAGCACCAGTACGGCAGACGAGTGTGGCCATTGCTATCTTAGAAGATAGAATCTATTAGGGAAAAATGATAGACAGAAACGTAGTTACTATGGATAGCTAAGGAGGGAAGTTGAGAAAATTGTCGCAACAGATAACTGCTTGAGATACACTTTTTGAAGGGTGAAAGAATGTTTTGTTTTACTTAGATGTCTCCCAGCAAAACAACAACAACAACAACAACAAAACTCTTAGAGGGTACAAAATGGAGAGTGAGAGCAGCAAAATAGTTGACACATAAATAAAATCTGAATTTAAACTTCAAATAAGTAGTAATGTAGACATGGACAATTTCTTCTTGTTGTTTTACATGATATATAATTTGATCATCAACTTAAGATTTTAGGTTACTCTGAGCAATGACTACAAAGAACATAAGAATTATTTCCTATTTTCAGAAATATTAGGGTGATTATATCTTATACCATGAGTGAAAATAACAAAATGAATATTTTAATTTAACACCCAGACAATGAATATTTTAAGGTTCAAAAAGAAAACTATAATTCAAAACAGCAAAAATCATTTCTGCCATGAAATAGCAAATCCACATTTCATGATAGGCTATAAATTAGATTTTCTTTTAGTCTTAGAGGTAGCCTGTATTTTTGTTTCTACATGGTATGGTATTTTATAACTAATTTTACTATAATCGTGTGCAAATATGAACTTAGACAAATCAATATAAGAGACAAAGTGACCATGCTGGTATGATGAGCCATGGTCACCAAACGAGCATTTGCAAGGGTCTGTAGAGGACCCTAGGCTGAAAACCAAATGTAAGGATAGGCATAGGTCCCTGACAGATCAATTTCAATGAGCAATCCCACCCCCAACTAACTCTCTTGCTACTAAAGTTGCTGCTTCTTAGAGGAAAGAAAACACCTCCTAGCCTCAAAGGAAAACATGACCCAGAGAAACCTTCAATAAATTACACAGCCTGACTGTATTGCACTTGGCTCCAGACTGGCTTTAAGCAGACTCGGCACATCCTCAAATAACCTTAACGATCTGCCAGCGGCAACTGCCCTGGGTATCACTGCACTTAATCTTTGCAATGGACACGGGCTGAGTTTGTGCTTTGGGAGACTCTGCATCTTCAATACTGCGCTGTGAAGCTTTCCTGGCTCTCAGCTTTGGAGAATCCTGAAGCTAGAAGTAGCATTAGGAGTTTGGGGTGCTGGTATGAGTTTGACAAAGTGCTACACTTGAATTGTCTGGAGAGTAAGAGATTGGTGGGAGTGGGTGGCAAGCTCTGCCGCTCTTTCTTCAGCCTCCGTGGAGAACTCTTGTCAGGCTCCAGGCAAGAGTGAGAACACTGGCTGGGGAAATTTCCAGCAGATGGTATGAACTGTGAAATGTCAATCACAATGAAATATGGTCAGCTATAAGCAAATTAACAAAGTAGAGATATATACTCTAGAAATCCAATTAAGAAGATTCTTTCCCAATGGATTGAGATAGCTCAGGGATTAAGAACACACCTTTTCCTTATGGAGGACCCAAGTTCAGTTCCCTACACCTAGGTCTGGCAGCTCGCAATCAACTATAACTATTAGATTTTGTTTGGTTGTTTTGGATTTTTTGTTTGTTTGTTTGTTTTTTGTTTTGTTTTGTGATCAGAGGGCCAAGGAATACCACAAAACCCCACCATGCAACAGGCCTCATAAGAGACATTTAGTGGGGCAATTACACAAAGGCTGTGTCTGAGCAAAGATAGAGGAGAAAAACAGCAGATGACAAAGGCACTGGTTTCATAAAGGAGTATAGTGCATGTGCATGGAGAGAATGCTTGACTCCTGGTGGCAATGGAAATATGTCATGCTGAAAGACTAGTGATGAAATTGATGACACAGAGTTACTAAAAGTGGGCTTGGAGGTGGGGCATGGTTCTGAAATGTGTGTGGTTCTCAGTTTTCTAAAATTCTTCCCTCTTATTTACTATAAAACGTGAGAAAATAGGAATAGAAAGGCATGACTGGTGTCTTGGTTAGGGTTTTATTGCTGTGAACAGACACCATAACCAAGGCAACTCTTATAAGGACAATATTTAATTGGGCTGGCTTACAGGTTCAGAGGTTCAGTCCAGTATCATCAAGGCCCAGGCAGGCATGGTGCAGGCAGAGCTGAGAGTTCTACATCTTCATCTGAAGGCCGCTAGTGGAAGACTGACTTCCTGGCAGCTAGGATGAAGGTCTTTTAGCCCACACCCACAGTGACACGCCTACTCAAACAGGGCCACACCTTCTAATAGTGTCACTCCCTGGGCTGAGCATATACAAACTATCACAAAGGATGAGGCAGGAAGTGGGAGTGTGCTTTTTAGATGGCTTCCTGTTATCTGAGGGCATAGACATCTTTGGGGCACTGTTGATCCTTACTATATAGAAACATATTCAATAGCCGTAAGTCTGTAGTTCTGTGGCTAGGGAATGATAGTCCTTCATGAATAACTGATTGATTGTTTAGAGATTTTTAAAAATTTGTTGGTGAAGAAACAAAGAAGAAATTACTAAAGCAGGGTGCAGTTAGTAAAAGCATGAAAACTAGGAGCAGGTCCATTTCCATGTGCGTTTTCTCAAAGACCCTGGAACTGGAGACATTGGGTTATCCCTCACATTTTGAATTCTGTTCGGTTGTTGGATTTTGTTTTTTTATTATAACCAATGAATTGACATAGAGGCAGCAGTCCTCTCAATGGAAGAGATAAAGGCTCATTTTTTTCAACTGTTAGAAGATCTGGTCCCTGTCAATTTTTGGATACCCCCAAAATTGATTGCCATGGAATCAATTTGTCCTTGAAGAATGGGTTTGGTTTGGGCCACCTGTTGGAGGTCCTGAATGAACTAGGAAGATATCTGATGCTACAAGTTCAGGGAGGTGGTCAGTCCTGCCATCCCACAGTTACTCCTGCAATAGCGAGAAAGGGCAGGATTCGAACTGTTCTTTATTGTGACTGGTTGCTATTGAGTCTACAACTGGTATTGGTAGGAACTCTTCTCTCTGTATCACCCACAATTTGGAAAAGTGAGATGCTAGCAAGCTCATGTTAACTGGCAGGTGGGCTATGGTAGACTTAAACACCTGGAAGAATTAGGGCATGGTGGACATTAGTGGCACCAGTTAGGATTTGTTGCAATCTAAAAAAAATTAATACCTCTACAAAAATGTATCTAGAGTGCCTTAAAGTGGTTTGCTATGCTAAATAGGGTGATATGAAGAAGATAGAGAGCTATGACATCTCCAAACTAAGAGCAGTAAATGAATGTTGAGATAAGGTTATTTGACCAGGTTATGGGAAAAATTGTAAGTAGCAGTTGTGAGCTAGTCCAGAAGGAACACACAGCTATCAATCCCTAAACTAGTCAGATTAGGAGACATTAAAGTGCTGGTTGGCTGAGGTCAGAGTCTGAAGCAGGAGATGAAATGACAGGTTTATAATATTTAGAAAGGGGATGTTAAAAAGGTTAAGACCTTAGAGGAATATTGAATTACCTCTTCTACCTCTCCTATCTCTGTGGGTTGAGTAATTGAGGTATATTTTCTCTGGATTTTAATTGTGCTCGCTGGGTGCTAGGGATTGCTGAAACAGTATAACTTATTGGTAATACCCATTTCCCACGTGTGATTTCATGGGTTCCTGATATAAAGGTGAAGGGCCCCATTCCATCCAGAGAGGAGGAACTGAATATATGCAAATAGAAAATAGTATTGGCCAGACCAATATGGGCAGCCTCCATATTTATCTGGCCATTCTTCGCAATAGTCTTGATGTAGAGGAAACAGGCAAAAAGTTCAGACACTGAAGGAGGAGAGGTGGATATAGGGGTGATGGGAATTTTAATTGGCTCCTAACAATCTGCTATGGAACAATTATTCAGTCCTATCTGGAAGAACTGTTTATTAGAAGTGGGAGTGTCTTGAACCTTGTATCGCCATATCTAAGAGTTGTCCTAGACAGAAATGGACTAGAGGGAAAGGAGAAAGAGTCTGTGTTCAATCCAGTAGAGATGAGTATGACTGCCTGGAACCTGGTAAAAGGTGCTTGATCTTGGCATCCTCTGCAGAGAGTTAAGTGAGCAGGGTCCTCTTTGGGTTGATATATAGAAACGAAAGTTATCTTGAGGTAAAGGAGTAAAGGGCTGGAGGTGGGATAGATAAACCAGTGAGGGAGACTCACGTTTAATAGCTATGGGGGTTAAAAGAATCACCTTGAAGTAGTCTTGCCACTTTGGGGAAAGAAGTGAGTAATGTTGATCCAGAGGGTCAAGAAGAACCCGATCACCAGTGTTGATTGGGAAAGGACAGGAGTTGGAGTATGGCCATGGTATGTAGAGGTCAGTAAAGTTCCATGGGAGAGAGCAGAGATGACAGAGTAAGCAGGTGAATAGGTGATCTGGGAGAGGAGAGGGTTCAGGTGAAAGGAGGGTCAGAACTAGTCATCAGGACATGAACTCAAATGTCAACATGAAAAGAAATTGCTTGGGGAGAGCCCATAGCCTGAGAAGGGCCAATAGTAGGAACTTAACCCAATTGAGGTGAAGTTCTTGTGAGTTTGACAAGGGTGGTTTTTAAAGAGCTGTTTATTCATTCTATCTTTCCAGAGGACTTGGGATGGTATGAAATGTGGAAATGCTAAGGGATACTGAGGGCTTTGAATACGATTTTGGAAATCTGGAAGGTGAATTCCAGATCACTGTCCAACTGGAGGGAGACAAGGAATTTAAATGGTGGAATGAGGTGGAAGGCAGAGGTTGTCTGAGCCCTTTTCACAGTGGGGGAGAATGTCTCTAGATACTCTGAGAAGGTATCCACCAAGACTAGAAGATATCTAACCTGTTTGACTGTAGTCATGTTGGTAAAGTCAGGTTGGAAGTCAGTTCCAGGAAGGGAGCTTCCAGGACGGCAAGTATAAAGGCGGCTGCAATAACTGGATGTGGGAGCTGACATTTGACAAATTTTACAAGTGGCATTAATAGCCCTTCAGGGGTGGGCTGCAGATGGGCCTTAATGAAGTGAGACAAGACTTGGCTATAAAGATAAAAGAGCTGATATAAATAGAACAGAATTTGTTGATTGTCAGGTGTGATAGTTGGGATGTGGGTTGAAATTCAAGAATTTTCTGTGGTGGGTAAGACAGGTATAGGCCTCTAATGGGTGTAGTTCTATCTACCTCATCTGCTCAATTATCTCCCTTACAAATGATGTAATTGTCACTCTCATGGGAGTAACAGTGGACAATACCCTAGCTGTGGGGAGATGGGAAGTTTTTACAATGGCTATGATTTTGACTGAGTTGATTATTGATATGCCTTTTGTTAATAAATAACCTGAGATCTTTCCAGATGGCAGCACATGGCACCTTTAGAGTCTGTAGATGTTTAAAAATTGACCTAGTGTCAATGGAATGGAACTAATAGAGGTATTAGTCCACCCTGTTGATTTGTGGTATGGGCAGGGAGTGTCTGCGCCTCAACCACCCTCATATCTGACACTATGGCACAGCCTGCTTTTGGGCCCTTTCATGTGAATATGAGTCACAATCTGTGTGTCAGGTACAGATGGTATGGTGCAATGTACCCTCATATATTTGCAAGGGATGAGACAGTAATTACTCTAAGGTTTTAATGCAAGAATGAGAGATGCGGGTGTGGTTTCTATTTGGTCAGGAGAAAAGATTTGAAATGTTAAGGGATAGACGTGGTTAGAAAGTAAGTGGGACATCCTCTACTAATGCCTCCTGGAGAAAGAAAACCCAGGAGGGAGGTAAAGTGTGTAAGTCTGTATATGCTAAAAGTTGGGATAGGTTCTAGGATAAGAATTTCTTTGGCAGGTATGACATGAATACAAAAGAAGGTCCCCGTTGGTGGCCTAGGACTCTGAGGTCGTATCCTTCTTTTATTGTAGCATAGAAGAAGGGAGGACTAGTTAGATCTAGACGATATAGGTCTCTGGCCCTGTAGGACCTGTGGGAGCTTGTGAGAGGGCTTTGTAATGGGTGTGAGAAGAGGTTCTTGTGAGGGGCTGAGAGCGCTCTCAGACGGGGACAGTCAAGGGGGAAAAAGGAAAAGATCCAGGAGTGTAAAAAGCCAGCTAGTCTTAGAAATGATTAAAAAAATCTCCTATTTGGCAAAAGGAACCAAAAGGGACTATATTAGGTATTTTGTATCCAATGAAATGGCTTTGTAGGCAGGTGTACTGGTTAGTCCCAAGTACCCCAAGTGACCTCAGAGTAGAGTTAGACCTTAGATGGTAAATCTCTATAGTCCAGGAAGGACAAAAAATTTAGAAGAGCAGAAGTATCTGCTGTCTAATTTGTAGGGATGAGTGTAGAGAAGGTCATCTACATGTTGTCCAGATTTAGATTAGGGGAGAGACAAAGAGAGTAGACGAAAGTCTTGGGAAAAGCCAAATATGTGGGACTGTCCTAGAACCCCTGGGTAGGATAGTGCACTTGACTTGGGTAGAAAGATGGGAATCAAGGTCAGTCCAGGTAAAAGCAATGATGTTTTGTTACTGTGTGTCAAAGGGGATAAAGAAGAAGTTTTTTTAAGGTTCAGAAATGAGAAATGGAAGGTTTCTAGAGGAATAGTGAAAGGAAGTATGGAAGGGTAGGCTAGGACGGTGTGGAGGGGGACCACTGCAGAAATGACAAACCAGAGATCTTGGAACATGGGTTAGGCCTCATTGGGCACTTTAACTACAAGTATAAAGGTGTTAAAGAAGAAGGATATGGGGCAGGAAAAGTAGTATTTTTCTTAGGATGTCAGAGATATTAGGATTAAGTCTCCTAGGGCTCTGGATAGAGAGTGTATACTGGGCTTGGATGATGTACTGGATAAGGTCCTGTAATTGGATGATGATAAAATAATGGTGTTTGACAACAGAGAAATTTGGGATAGCCTAGATTTGGGGGTACACCTGAGAGGCTGTTAAAGGAAATGACACGTTGGAATCAGTAGGTTGGGTGGTTAGGAGAAGGAGGTAAGAGGCTATTGGACAGTTTGGGTTTGGGACAGTAGGGGTGCAAAGGAAATAGAGGTTCCCATGTTGGCTAGAAGATCTCTTCTCAATAAGAGGATGGCACAGATTTGCACCACCAAGAAAGAATGAGTGAAAGGAACACCCCTGAAAGGTGCATTGGAGTTATAGGATCTGGCATTGTTGGTAGGGTTGTTACCCCTATCTTGACAATAGGGAAACAAGGAGAGGTAAGTGCCCAAAACTCTGTTAGAACTAGGTCAGTGCCCACTCTGTTCAGGAGGAAGGATTTGGGTTGCCCTGATACCATAGCTTCCTGGGGCTCCCTCTCAGACATAGCACTGGATGGGTTAAGGGAGCCTGGGATCCCTTCAATCATCCAGCAGGTCCTTGAGAAAGTGATCTTGGTCAGATGTCCCTCACTGTAAGGTACATAAGAGCAGCCAACAGCCCAATGTTCTTCATGATTGCACCGTAGACATGACCTAAGTGATCTGCAGGGCTTAGGCCAGGCCAGGCCCTATGACCATTCTAACCACATTTGAAGCAGGGAACTGGTAGTCCTCAAGCCTTAGTAGACAAAGTAGCTTGGGAGCTGCCAAAGCTTGCTTAATGGCCTTGGCCAGCATTGTGTATATCTGTTTACAGGCATTTTTAATGTCTCCCATAGTACACCTTAATGGCTAGTGTCTGTGGTGTTAGGCATCCTGTCTCCAAGCACTTAAGCTTGTCCCTTATGTCAGGGAAACTTTGGGAAAAGAAATATTTCATGGAGAGTTGCTTAGCCTTTGGATTTTTCAGGTTCAGATTGGTATATTGTAATAGGACCTTGGTAAAACATTCTAGGAATTGAGACAGGCTTTCATTTTTGTCCTGGATGACCTCTTGGAGTTTCTCTTAATTTACCAGTTTAAAGGCAGCTTTATGGAGAATATTCAAGGGGTAAGTTGTGAACTGATCTCTAGCTAGAATGCCCTTGAGCTATTGTAATTCCGCTGGTGATTTCCTCAGACCCTACCAGATTTGTTGTGTTAGTTTGGTTGATTTAGTCTGCATGTGCTCTGGCCTGGTCCCAATCTTGGCTGTGCTCTTAAGGAAGTAGCTTGTTAGAACCCTACATATGTCTTCGAAGGTGAGATTGTAGGATTGGGTAATATGTTGAAATTCTTTAATGAAAGTACTTTCTCTATTTGAGAGAGTTCACTTAATGAAAATGGGACATGTACCTTGAAGAGGCCATCCACTACAGCAACTTCCCACAGAGGGAGAACCAGGACTGAGTTATGGTGGGTAGAGGGTGCTAGAGGGGGTCCCACAGAGGAGTGAGAGAGAATGGCAGAGAACTGAATGCTGCTGATAGGGTGAAAGTGGGTAGCAGGATAGAATGTTTAGAGCCACCTGATCCTGGAGATGGAGAAGAGGGGACAGAGGGAGCTGGAGAAAGAGAAGGAGCTGTGGGTTGGAGCTGGCGGAGTGGGTGATCATTCCTGGGATTAAGAGCAGTGGAGGAATCCTCTTGTTCAGACTTTATAGCTAGACGGAGCTGAGTGGTTGAACAGTAACAAGAGAGGGAAGGGTTAGAATAAAAGTAAGGGAAAGATTGGACATAGAGAACCTCTCTCTATTTCTACGGTCTTTGGCAGTAGCTGTAAAGTCCCAGATAATATTGGAATTTTGACTGCTGTGAAGCAGCCATTTTGATCGATTATCTAAGAGGTATTGAGGCCAGATTCAACTGCAAAGGGAGATAAATTTAAAGGTGCTTAAGTCAGGTGCTAGGTGGAGGGTTTGGAGGTTCTCCATAAGGCACCCCAAAGGGGAAGCAGAAGGTATGAATGATGTTGGTCCCATGGGCAAGGAAAAGGGCAATGTCCTTGGCCTCATGTCCAATGCATTCTCAGGACCCAGGGAGAACCAAACAGGAAGACATAAGCCTTTCAGTGGACCACCAATCCACTGAACAGTGGTCCAAGGCTAAACTCTCATGGATACTCTGTGTCTGGCACCAGGGCTTACCAAAAAGCAGACACCAAACTTACAAAAGAATGAACCCTCATTCAAGGGAAAGGGTCAGAGGTGGGGTCAGTGAAGATGGTCACCAACAGCCTTAAAGTCCATGGCTGGGATAATTCTACATTGCAAAATGGCACAGTCACTTGAAAAACTATCTGGCAATTCCTCAAATGTCTGTACATGCAGTTGCCACATAAGTCAGCAGTTCTACTCAAGATATTGTTTTAAGGAAAATGAAAATAAATTATTTTATGTAAGCTTGAACACAAATCTTCATACTAGTTTTACTGATATCAGCCCCAAACAGAAACATTTCAAATGTCTGTCAACTGATACATACACAAATGGAATGTGTACTATCCAAAAGTGATATTTTTTATCACCTCAGTGAAATAAAAAGTTTACTGCAAAATGATTAAATTCCATATTTATAACACAGAACAAACTTGAGCATATGCTAAGGAAAATAAGACAGTCACTTAGTTACATTGACTGTATAGTATTCCACGTATACAAAATGAACAGAAGAAACAAAGCTATGGAGACAGAAAGCAGATATTCCTATTACTGGGGACACAGGGGACTGGGGAAGGGCAGTTACAGATTTCTTTTGGAGGATAGCAGTGTTGTAGAGAATAGTTGGAAAGATAACTATACCTGTGTATAGAATAACTAGGATCACTTGACTGTCCATTGGATGGCTAAGCTGCACATCATAGGAATTACGTCTGTGTAATTTGTGCAATCCCTTTTAAAGAGAAAGATGGGATAGAGACTTCACAAGCATATAGCCTAGGTTTGTGTCCCTTGGGTCTTAATTGTAAACTTAGATCAAATGCTGAGTTACTTTATGTTACTTTACCTTTTGAGATTGGACCTAAAAGTCCAAAGCCGGCCCTGAAGCAAAAGTAATGTTGAACTTTTAATCATTCTACTCCCATCTTGCAAGAGTTGTGATTACAGGCATGGGTCATTATGCATGGTTTTATAGGGTACTGGGGATTGTACACAAAGCTTCCTGTATACTAGGCTAGCACTCCACTCATTGAGCCATATTCCTAGTACTAATACTCTGATTTCTTTTTCTGTCTGTAAAATGGAAATAATATTTTCTATCTCAGTGAAGTAATGAATCCTATGATGTTAAAAGCCCATCAAAAGAAGAAAGAGCTATCTAATATCTGGGTTTTGCGCACAGTGTTAATAAAGAACATACGACAAGCATTTAATTTATAATATGTTGGAGGGCAAGGTTTAGAGGATGACTCTTAACTACATTGAAAGATGAGCAGGGATTTTCAAGCCATAGATAAAAAAAGGAAAAGATAGCCTGTAAGGTAAAGAGTGCACACAATGCTACATGAAAACGGAAGTCTCCCAGGAATTATATTCCAATGTAAACTGGTACATCATCTGAAGAATTGGAAACTAAACGAAAATTCTGGCACCTATATACGCGATGTTCTCTTTTTTAAGTGCTTCAACAGAGATGACTCAATATAAAGTAAAATGCATTTGGGAAGATGAAGGCAGAGTGCATAATAAAAGTGATATTTACCAACAGGTTGAGGACATCATTGTTACAAATTTGAATCTAACCTGGAATTCAAACAGTCGTGGCTCATTTTTTATTGTTGAAACATGGTGATCAGTAGCCATGCCTCTGTAATGCCTGTGGGTTTTGTTTTGCCTCTGCTACTGATTTTTCCCATGTTATGTGAGAGAAAAATGAAAAAATGTGATTGTCGTAAAAAGGCACTTGAGGAAAATTGTCTATGCAGATGATGTAATTCATAACAACACCAGAATAGGGGGTGCATCAGTGCTGATTGAATAAAATCATCATGAGAATTGATATATAACAATGCTAGGACAATTTCCTATTCTGACTAGCATCAATTCACATCAGTTTTTAAGATGGTCGCTGTCATGCACATGTGTTAGTGTTGCTGTTGCATATAAGGCAACTGGTACATGACCCTATGTGGTCAAGAAAACCAGATTTCTTATTATATGAAATGAGAGGCTGTATCAGAAACATATAATAATATTTTACCTCTGAAACACAGACTTACTATGTATCTCTGGAAATTTAGAGAATGGCAGTCATTTGCAAATTCAAAGATGTAAAAACAGTTGGTGTGATTTCCGTAGTATTCTAGCCACAGTCATTTGGACTATATTATATCTTGCTTTCGAAAATGTGATGCGCCATTATGTCTGAAAGGAAATTGAACATTCAGGTCACTTTGAAGCTCAGTTGTCACTTGGGAATGCAATAGTGCCAGCATGGCCACAACACAAAACAGCTCGTCATGAAATCCCTCAGATAAGAACATTAAAACAATAAAACCTGCAAGGCGGCTGTGTTGCTCTGTGGAATTACAAAGGACTACATCGCAGATTAGTAGCTGTTAGAGCAGAAGGATAACGTAGTCAGTTAACTTACTAATTTCTCTTGTCCTTGGCACTTGAGTCTATCTCTAATTCTTAATTGAATCGTCAAGATGAGATCTACAGCTATTAAGAAACTTCATTGAATTACATGTGAGCAAAACAAAACAAAACAAAAACCAAAACAAAACAAACAAACAAAAAAAACCTGAATGAGTACCTGTGTCTAATTCTTCCTTCCCATTGTGAAGAAATATCAACCATGGACAAAAGCTGTCAGTGAACAGCTTGAAAGCTTAACAAACAGAACAAAAAAGCCAACAAAAACAAAACCTTCTAGGTACTCAAGAGTTGGTAATAGACTGATTTTTAAGATACTGGGACATCTGAAAAATATCCAGTAATTTCCCCAGCTTTCAACTGCTAGCAGTTTCCACAATGGACCAAAGATAGATGTCCAAAGAGATTCCACACAGAAGGTATGCTATGATGGATGCAGTTCAGAGCTATTTTTCCAGAAAAAAAGTAAACTTTAGGCAAAAAGAGGTGGATTTTTTTGTCTTCCGAATATTTAATGCTTGCATTTATGAAATTAACTATAATAAACAGATTGATGAAAAACACATGCAAAGTTATGAATTGTATACACATGGGAGCCATACAAAGTGAAACATGATGGTTATAAAATTCAGTGCTACAGAAGAAAATAGGGGCTGAAGATTCGGGAAGGAGGTTGTGACAGGTGCTGGGAAATAAAAGGAAGATTGATGGTCATCCTATCTTGGAGCCGAGAGGAAGTCTCCTAGAGAGCTATGCTCAGAAGATATTGTGGGATGTGATAGTCTTTCTGTGAAACGTTTAGTTTCTGTTTCTGTGGTAGATGTGAATTAATCTTCTTTGGGTGATTGGGAAGAGGGTCCATGTTGAGTTCAGCCTGTTTGTCTCCATTGGCCTAAAGGAACTTTAGAGATAGCTCTTTCCATAACCTTGAAGAGAGAGGAACAAAGAAGGGGGGAATTTATTTACTCCTCCATTTATTTATTTATTTATTCATTCGTTCATTCATTCATTCATTCATTCATTTGCTTTTGGTGTGAAAATGCTGGGGATAAAACTTGAAGCTCAGCAAACACTTTACTAATGAACCACACCCCTTTCTACCCTCAGCTTCCTTAGCTCAAAGCACCCAGCATACCAGAAGGCCAAGTCAGGGGGTGCTGGTTTCTGAGGCCCAACAAAAACATATGAAAATAGCTTCAGAATTTGCATGAAAGCCAGCATGAATCTCAGCTGAGTACAGGGCCATCTATTTCTGGAGAGAATTTCTTCAAAGAGTGAGAGGCAGCAGACTGCCTCTCAGAATTCTCCCAGCAGAAATATGCACTCTGGAGACAGGTTCCATGTGGTGGATGTGATGCTAATGCAGCAAGATGTACAGTGAACTTATTTTTGAGTTACATAGTAATTTTGTAGATAAAAGGCATGAAATGTATACAACCATGAAGTAGACTGTTCTGCTCCATTTCAGGGCCTTAAACATTGTCCTGGCTTCTCATAGTGTACAGTTTTTGCATGGAACAGACATGTATGACTGATACTTCCAAGCCTTCACAAGGTGTTTGTGGTTTTGTTTTATAGCTAGCTAAGCATTGAAGAACACGTTTTAGAAATTCACAAAAAATTGTCTTTTATCCATCAATGTATTACAGTTCTGCTTTAACAGAAATCAGAAATAGTTCATTCTGAGGTAAAAGTGCTATAGTCTGGGAGCAGAAGCATGAGTGACCCTGACTGTGTGTTTGCTCCAGAGTAAAAGAATCATCGAGGGTGGAGTGCACACTTTTAATCCCTGTACTCAGGGAGGAAGAGGTAGGTTGATCTCTGTGAGCTGTAATTCAGATTGGTCTACACATGTTCTCAGGTCAACAAGGTCTACATACTGAGACCTCATCTAAATATATGAAAAGGTATTTTTAAAGTGGAAGAAATTTGAATGTTCAAAGAGATTTCTACATTAATGCACTTGGTTCATATAATGATACTTCTTTATCATATGGTTCACGGCAAATGAAATCTTTGTTGCAGATTTCAAGTATTCTGTAGTATGTTTGGTAGTCCAGTAAGCTTCCAATATATTCCTCCAGGTTAACCCAGTGGTCATCCACATATTAGGCCAGATTTAAAGGTTAAAAGTAAATGCCTATTCTAAAGGAGGAAAAGTCCCCACAGTGATCTCAACTCTTTGTGTACAGCATTTCACAGCTCATCAAGAGTGTTGCTAGTCAAGTTCAGTCTTTAAGGTCTTTGATCAGGCAATCTTCAACAGTGTATTGACATGTTAAAATCCCCAAAGGCAAGATCAACCTTAAAATGATGATGTAAAAGCTGAATTTCCTCTTTTCTCCTTTCAATAACTAGAGGCCACTGCCTTAGAACACGTCTGTCTTAACCAGGGTTTCAACTGCTGTGATAACACACTGGCCAAAAGCAACTTTAGGAGGAAAGAGTTCATTTACTTACAACTCATAGTCCATCACCTAGAGATGTCAGGGTAGCAACTCGAGGTAGGAAATTGCAGGCAGAAATGGAAGGAGAAGTCATGGAGAAGTACTGCTTATTGGCCTGCCCTCCATGGCTTGCTCAGTCTGCTTTCTTATAACACCCCAAACTACCTCCCCAGGCATGTCACCACTCACACTAAGACAGAGCATTCTACATTGTGGTTAATTCAGAAAATTGGACATTGAACTGCCTGAGGATCCAGCTATACCTCTCCTGGGCATATACCCAAAAGATGCCCCAACATATAAAAAAGACACGTGCTCCACTATGTTCATCACAGCCTTATTTATAATAGCCAGAAGCTGGAAAGAACCCAGATGCCCTTCAACAGAGGAATGGATACAGAAAATGTGGTACATCTACACAATGGAATATTACTCAGCTATCAAAAACAATGACTTTGTGAAATTCGTAGGCAAATGGTTGGAACTGGAAACTATCATCCTGAGTGAGCTAACCCAATCACAGAAAGACATACATGGTATGTACTCATTGATAAGTGGCTATTAGCCCAAATGCTTGAATTACCCTAGATGCCTAGAACAAATGAAACTCAAGACGGATGATCAAAATGTGAATGCAGATCGCTCCTGAGAGACACAGCCAGAATACAGCAAATACAGAGGCGTATGCCAGCAGGAAAGCACTGAACTGAGAACAGGACCCCTGTTGAAGGAATCAGAGAAAGAACTGGAAGAGCTTGAAGGAGCTCGAGACCCCCATATGTACAGCAATGCCAACCAACCAGAGCTTCCAGGGACTAAGCCACTACCCAAAGACTATACATGGACTGACCCTGGACTCTGACCTCAGTGGGTTGCAATGAATATCCTAGTAAGAGCACCAGTGGAAGGGGAAGCCCTGGGTCCTGCTAAGACTGAACCCCTAGTGAACTAGACTGTTGGGGAGAGGGCAGCAATGGGGGAGGGTTGGGAGGGAACACCCATAAGGAAGGGGAGGGGGAGGGGGATGTTTGCCCGAAACCGGGAAAGGAATAACACTCGAAATGTATATAAGAAATACTCAAGTTAATAATAATAAAAAAAAAAAAAAAGAAACTCAGAGTCACTGATAATGCAATGAGCAAAGATATCAAAGCACTTCCCCTCATAGTCATTTACCAAGGTCATGCCCAGATTTGAATTATCTACTTCATTCTTCCTGTGTCTATCATAATTCCTGTTTGTTGTATGAGTCTGCATCTGTTTCTGACTGATGGCTATTTTTTAACTTACCACTGTGTGTTCGTATCTGTCTCTTTGAATGTTTCTGACACCAGCAAAGGTCTTTGCCCTCTCTTTTCTTGAACAAAAGAAACATAAAGGCAGAAGGAATAAAAATAGTGTCTTAGTCAGGGTTTCTGTTACTGCAATGAAACACCATGACCAAAAAGCAAATTGGGGAAGAAATGGTTTATTCAGCTTATACCTCCAAATCATAGTCTACTGGGGGAAGTTAGGACAGGAATTCAAACAGGGCTGGAAACTGGAGGCAAGAGATGATGCAGAGGTCATGGAGGGTGCTGCCTCCTGACTTGCTTCTCATGGCTTGAACAGCCTGCTTTCATGTAGAACCCAGAACCATCAGCCAGCAGATGGTGCTACCCACAGTGGGTTGAGTCCTCCTTTATTGATCACTAATGGAGAAAATGCCTTACAGCTGGATCTTATAGAAGCAATTTCTCAACCTAGGCTCCTTCTCTCTGATGACTCCAACTTGTATCAAATTAACACACAACACCAGCTAGTACAGATATGTCGTAAAAATCTTTAACAGAGTTTTTATAATGGATTAAGTTTGTCCCAGATAACAAACATTATCAAACAACATCTGAATGCTAATTTCAGCATTTATGCTGGATATTTTATAAGGCCTCTTTAAGTCAGTTTTCTGTCCAGCAAATTATAATACTCGTGAGAACATTCTGGATTGGAGGCATGGAAGAGAACATAATTACGATTATAGCAATTCATTAGTTTACGTTCTAAATGCTGATTACCTGGGAAACCTAAGGCAAGTAAGTTCACCAATTGCATGTTCCCACTCTTTCTTTTTCATTTTTTATTTACATTCCAAATGTTGTCCCTCCCCCTTCTCATTCCCTCCTCCAAAAGTTCTACACCCCATCCACCCTCCCCTTTTCCTCTGACAGGGTGCTCCCTCCACCCCATCCCCTCTTAAAGGCAGGTTAAATAATCAGGCTGAGTACTAAGTACATGGTAGGGTAACTGGCTAAAGTTTTGAGTGTGTTATCAACTCTGGCTGTGAGATCTAGCAAAAGTTTCAGTCTCTTACAATGTAACAGATATTTTTAACATACTACATTGCCACATCACATCATTCACCAGGCCAGAAAATGTACCACAGGCTTGCCCACAGGCCAGTCTTGTGGGACATTTTCTCAGTTAAGAATTCTTCTTCCCAAATGACTTTAGCTCCTGTCAAGTAGACAAAACATCTTTCCCACAGAGAAAGTTACTCCTGGATCAGATTCAAATCCTTTCTAAGGTACAGTAACAGATTTCAGCAAGTAGTGGAAAGATTTATCAAATCCCTTCCCATTACACTAAATGGTCCCCTAGGGTAGTGGGAAATGAACCCAGATGCCTCCCGAGTGCAGCAGTCTGAGAATAGTTGCCCTGTAAGTTTGCTATTAACATTCAGCTCTTGCTGGAGAGGTGGGAGGCAGGAGAATCACCTTCTTGCCTTATCTTGGAAATGGAAAAGTTGATCAAACAGAGATAGCAAATGTGCTTGTTCCCACAAGAGCATCCACTTAGCCTATTAATTATCATTTGAAACACAACAAGTTAGGATTTAATGTGTGCCTGCAATTTCTTTGCATTAGTTTCTAAATAATTATTTTAACTTAGCAGCAAAGAGTCCAGTTACTTGAATTAGACTTGTGTTTCTTGTATGTTTCAAACCTTCACCAAGAGATTTTGGAGCTCTAGAGGAGGACTGTAGGAACAGAGCCTTATACCCTATTTCTTTTTATTAATGTGTATTCATGTGTCCCCACATGTATGTGTATGGAGAAAAGAAAGAAAAGACATCCTCTGCCTGGAGTCATAGACTGCTGGGATCTGCTGTGTGGGTGCTGGGAACCAAATCCCAGTCCTCTACAAAATCACCAAATGCTCTTATCCCTCTAGACCTGTCTGTGTAATTTCAAGCCTTTTCCTCCTTCTTCCTTTTATGTTTAGAAATTTCCTTCTTTTCTATCTCTCTGTTTTTAAACATTCCTTGAAGCATGCATTTTGAATTGGTACAATTAAATGCTCAGACTAAAAATTTTTCATTGATTCTTGTATTGAGGAAGATACTCTGAGGTTCAATTAAAAATAACTATAATGTTATATGAAGTCAAATATAGTCTACAAGATCATGGTCAATAAAGCACTTAAGGAAATGAAATATTGGCTATGAAAGGTCTGAGACCCAAGCTAGATAAAGAAGCAACCAATTAGCATTGGAAAGAGAAGTCTTTGACTTATTTAAAGGAGAATAGAAAATTTATCATCTATAAAGGAAAAAGGGGAGAAGAAAATTTACACCTTCATTTTGTGAATCTTTTCATAACTTTAAAAATGACCTTGCTCAACTGGAAGAGCTTGAAGGGGCTCGAGACCCCATATGTACAACAATGCCAAGCAACCAGAGCTTCCAGGGACTAAGCCACTACCCAAAGACTATACATGGACTGACCCTGGACTCTGACCTCATAGGTAGCAATGAATATCCTAGTAAGAGCACCAGTGGAAGGGGAAGCCCTGGGTCCTGCTAAGACAGAACCCCCAGTGAACTAGATTGTTGGGGGGAGGGCAACAAGTGGGGGAGGGAGAGGAGGGGAACACACATAAGGAAGGGGAGGGGGAAGGGGGATGTTGGCCCGGAAACCGGGAAAGGGAATAACACTCGAAATGTATATAAGAAATACTCAAGTTAATAAAAAAAAAAAAATGACCTTGCTCATCAGCCCAAAGAACTAAGATACCTTTCAGTACATGTATTGCCACATTTGGGAACACTTTTATGATATATTTTAACGAATCCAGGAAGAAACAAAACCCACACTTTTTTATCATTCTTAAAATCATTTACGTTATCTAATAAATAATCTAAGGGGCTGGATAATTGTGAGGACTGACTTGAGGTTGGCCATTCCAGCCGGTTATACAGTAAACCACAGTTATGGCTGTAGGGTTCATACATCTTTATGTTGCCCAGCAAAATTACAAGAACCTTTCCCTAAGTTTCTAAGATGCGACTCCCATAATTAATTCAATACTGTAGTCTATTTACAATAAGAATGCCAAAAATATTTTATGTAGCTTATTATGGATTTTGATGACACTTCTAGTAACATTTTGCTTTCATTTTGAAAAGAGAATATTGTCTTTGTAGCTTCAAGTCTGGGAGTCTACACTTTTTTTTTTCCTTTCTGGAAATCCCTACAAATTTGTTTCTGGCTTTTAAATATCTGGCTTCCACTCTGCTGTTTCTGCCCTGTGTACAGGACAGCTTCCCTTTTGAGTTTCCCACTGTGCTTGATAATAGAGTCAAAGGGAAGAGGCATTCAGCTCACCAGAAATAGAAAACCTGTCACCTTTCCCTGAGAGCCTTTAGATCAGACAGATCAGCAGCTTCCATAGTTTGAGTAGTTTCTACAAAGTCTCTAGAATGGGCCTGGCAAAATTATCATTTACTTCATCCCATTCAACATCCTTTTAGAAAAAAGACTATCTTTGTTCTGAGGGAAAAAAAAGACTGTGCGGAAGAGAAACTTTTCCTCTCTTCAGTTAGGCCAGTGCTTAGGGCCTGCTCGTCAATTGAAGTGCAGATATGAGCAGGAGAAGAGAAAAGCATCCTTTATATATTGTCCAAGTAGAAGTCTTTAAGAGAACAGAAACTTGCAGAACACGCCAAAGTAAAGACTGATAGGGCATTTTTTTTAATTTAATTTAATTTAATTTTTCTTACTCACTTTAGATCCTCCTAACTGCCTCCCTCCCTCCTGGTCACCCCCTCCACAGTCTTTCCCCCCATCATCCTTCCCCCTCTCCTTTTCTGACAAGGTGGGAGCCCACCCTGGGTATCACTCCACACTGGTACTTCATGTCTCTGTGAGGCTAGGTGCTTCTTGTCCCATCAAAGTCAGACAAAACAGTCCAGGTAGAAAAACATATCCCACGTGCAGGCAACAGCTTTTGGGATAGCTCCTTATTCAAATTCTTCAGGACCCGCATGAAGATCAAGCTGCCCATCTGCTACATATGTGCAGGTAGGCCTAGGTTCAGCCTGCATATGTTTTTTGGTTGGTGGTTCAGACACTCAAAGCACCAAAGTACCAGTTTAGTTGACTCTGTTGGTCTTCCTCTGGGAGTTCCTACCCGCTTTGGCTCTTCTAATCCTTCTTCATTTAAGATTTCCCAATCTCAATCCACTGTTTGGCTGTGGGTGTCTATATCTGTCTGAGATAGCTGTTGAGTCGAATCCTCTCAGAGGACAACATGTCTGCAAGCATTAGAGTGTCATTAACAGTATCAGGGATGGAAGTTTGCCCATGGATTGGATCTCAAGTTGAGCCAGTTACTCATTGGCCATTCCCTCAGTCTCTGCTCTATCCCCTGACCCTGCATTTCCTGTAGATAGGATAAATTTTAGAAATAACAGTGGAAAATGGCCATTTTACCAAAAGCAATATCCAGATTCAATGCAATCTTCATCAAAATTCCAGCACAATTTTTCCTATAGACCTTGAAAGAACAATTCTCAACTTCATATAGGAAAACCCAGGCTAGCCAAACCAATCCTGAACAAAGAAAGCACCACAGGTGGAATCACCATCTCTGACTTCAAGCTGTACTACAGAGCAATAGGGATAAAACCTGAGTGATATTGGTACATAAGCAGACACATTGATCAAGAGAATCAAATCGAAGTCACAGTAATAAACCCACATACCTATGGATAATTGATTTTTGATAAAGAAGCCAGATTCATACAATGGAAAGAAAAGAAAGCATCTTCATCTTCAACAGACGCTGCTGGTCTAACTGGATGTCTACATATAGAAGAATGAAAATAGATCAATCTTTATTCCTCTGCACAAAACTCAAGTCCTACTAACAGTGTACATTAACGAAAAGGGTTAGGTGTGGTTAGTACTGCAGTGGAGAGATCATGTGTGTCTGTCCAGGAATAGTAAAGACTCTTAGAGGAGGGTTCCTTACCGCTGTATTCTCAAGAGTCTCTGCTGTAGTTTGATGAGGAAAGTTTAGACAAGATTTCAAATGACTTCACTGGGTAAAATTAATAACTAAATTTGAAATGTGACTTGAAAGATGTAAAAATTAAACAGTATTTTAAATTCAGTGTATAAAAGTACAAAATAGGGAACCTAATACTATCATTTATTTGAAGAACTACCCCAAGTTATTCTCTATCCCCAACTCATTTCTACCCCTTTGGGCAGGTTAGTGATGTGCATTCCCATGGAGACGGTAGGAGGAGTTGATGAAGACAATATAAATTACGAGCTGGACAAGCATTCACATTTTAGCATCAGACACAGGGATTCAAATTTTCTCTCTATCTTTGTTAATTTGAGCAAATTATATAATCTAGCTTCAAATTCTAGCTCCCTCTTATTTGTAACACAGCAAGAAAAACACAAGATCATTCTGAAAACTGAACTGGTGATGTAATGAGAGTGAGGAGGTACTTCACAGAAAGGGGGGTTGTTTGTTTATTTTTTTTTCAAATTTGCTCCCTCCTTCATGTTTCAGACTCCTTTATTCACATTGTTTAGTGAAAAGATGATGCCAAACTCAACAACAAAAGTTTAAATAAAGTAGAAAACAAGCGTTCACACAGTCAAACACAATTTTCCTGGAGGATGTTAGATTGGCAGAATCTGTAACTGATGGTGAAATAAGATCCAGTGTATATGGATCAGAAGGATATGTTGTTGAGTAAAGTTACTATCAGGCAAGCATACAAACCTTAGTTTAAATCGTCAATAGCCATGTAAAAGCCAACTGCAGCATTAAGTGCCAATAATCCCCGTACTGGGGAGACAGAAATAGGTGTCTCAGGAGCTCAATAGATTGTCAGTATAGATCTTGTCTCTAGATATGAGGTAGAGAGCGCCTAAGGAAGACACCTGGTATAGACCTCTGCCCTTTGTGTGCACAAACATCTCCAAACAAAAATTACACTCACCTACCGGAATAGGTAGACACATCATTAAAACACACACATTGGGATTGCAGACTGGTACAACCATTCAGGAAATCAGTCTGGAGGTTCCTCAGAAAATTGGACATTGAACTGCCTGAGGATCCAGCTATACCTCTCTTGGGCATATACCCAAAAGATGCCCCAACAAATAACAAAGACACGTGCTCCACTATGTTCATCGCAGCCTTATTTGTAATAGCCAGAAGCTGGAAAGAACCCAGATGCCCTTCAACAGAGGAATGGATACAGAAAATGTGGTACATCTTCACAGTGGAATATTACTCAGCTATCAAAAACAATGACTTTATGAAATTCGTAGGCAAATGGTTGGAACTGGAAAATATCATCCTGAGTGAGCTAACCCAATCACAGAAAAACTCACATGGCATGCACTCATTGATAAGTGGCTATTAGCCCAAATGCTTGAATTACCCTAGATGCCTAGAACACATGAAACTCAAGACAGATGATCAAAATGTGAATGCTTCACTCCTTCTTTAAAAGGGGAACAAGAATACCCTTGGCAGGGAATAGAGAGGCAAAGATTAAAACAGAGACAGAAGGAACACCCATTCAGATCCTGCCCCACATGTGGCCCATATATATATACAGCCACCCAATTAGACAAGATGGATGAAGCAAAGAAGTGCAGGCCGACAGGAGCCAGATGTAGATCTCTCCTGAGACACACAGCCAGAATACAGCAAATACAGAGGCGAATGCCAGCAGCAAACCACTGAACTGACAACAGGACTCCCGTTGAAGGAATCAGAGAAAGAACTGGAAGAGCTTGAAGGGGCTCGTGACTCCATATGAACAACAACGCCAAGCAACCAGAGCTTCCAGGGACTAAGCCACTACCTAAAGACTATACATGGACTGACCCTGGACTCTGACCTCATAGGTAGCATTGAATATCCTAGTAAGATCACTAGTGTAAGGGGAAGCCCTGGGTCCTGCTAAGACTGAACCCCCAGTGAACTAGACTGTTGGGGGGAGGGCGGCAATGGGGGGAGGGTGGGGAGGGAAACACCCATAAAGAAGGGGAGGGGGAGGGGCTAGGGGAATGTTGGCCCGGAAACCAGGAAAGGGAATAACACTCGAAATGTAAATAAGAAATACTCAAGTTAATAAAAAAAAAAAACAAAACAAAACAAAACACACACACACACGCACACACATTGTCTGTCACTACCTAAACTAAGTGACCTTATCTATAAAAATCAAAGTAATTATAGCTTCAAATGAATAGAACTATTTGATATTAATGTACAAAACCACTTGAAAGTACTTCATGCAGATTATATCCTAAATGATATTTGTTGGTGTTAGTATTTACACTATTGTTATTTATTTTAAAGCATGTGTAATGTTGTGGGTAGTTTTGGATATTTTCTTCCCATTTATCAAAATACACATTAAATTTGTAGTGCAATGAGAGTGTTTCACCTAAGAGGTATGAGCGATGCTTTCTCAGCTACTTAATGAATACATTTTATAGCCAATTCAAATACCCATTAGCTTATTCACAGGACTGTCTTCCAGTGCTAGCATTCTAACTACAACGACTTGACAATTTTATATTTCATTCATCAAACGGTAGGGATGCAGTCAAAAGCAATTTTATTACAGTGATATTTTGAATCTCTTGCCACACAAAGAGACACAAATAATTCTTAAACTTAGATTCGCATTTCTAATAAAAATGACCTGAAGCCCAGCTCTAAACAGATGTCTGAATGAAGGGTTTGGAAGCACTGAAGGGAGAGAAAGTCATACAACAGACTTGACTAAAATATCTTACACTTTTCTAAGCTTGCCAGTCAAATTTCTGGAACATTTAAGATGTTTCCACACCACCACCTTTCAGATACACTCTTAAGTTTGTTTGAGATTTGTTTCCTTGAATGATATTGTTTTCCTGAGCTGTGGAATTGCAGTCAAAACAAAAGAGTACTTGTAGATCTTCACTCTCTGATTGTCAATTTGCTTATGGAAAAGCTTTCTGTTTATATTTGTGGATTTGCAATTATGGGCAGCATCTCATTCTATAAGGGACTGACCTCAAACTCATGGTGATCCTCTTGTCACCATTTGCCACCCGTAGGGTTTACTAGCATGAGCCGATATACAAGCTTTGACTTGAATTCCCCTAATTGGTGTCTGAGAAGCCCATGTCCCACATGCTGCTCAAAAAGATTAGCATTCTCTTTCGTGGTTGCCAATCTGATAAAAGATAAATAATGTTTTTTTCTTATTCTAATTTGAATTTCCCAAAGGTGCTTTAAGAGAACAAAAGTAAATAGTTCACTGTCAATTGTTGCTATTAAACTATGTCTTCTCAGCATCTAAGCACCAAATGATATGATGACTTTAATAGTTATTACTTTTATAATAAATTTTATTTCTCTCTTAAATGACTGTAAGTAATAATTTTTCAGGATTTTATACAAGTACACATTTTCTCCTTTCCTGTTAACAACTCTGAATGTGTATTAATTTTGTTTTCAGTGCTTTGAGTCTTCACAAAATACTGTCTTTGATTCTGTATTGAATGTTCACATTGAGGACTTTTCCTTTATTGATTCAAAATGTTAGTTCCTCTAATAGAATTGCCATGATACACAGTCCAAACACAACGCATCCATGCATACTCTCAGAAGCCCTTGCTCTTCTCCAATACTAAGCTTTTACTGTGGATCTCTAGGAGCATAGGATAATAACTTCTTTTCATACCTACCCAAAACTGCCAGTCACAGCAACTCCACCTCCAAAATGCATACCTAGATTTCCTTCAGAAGTCATGATTTAGTAGTTTCTTCTCTTGCTTCTTCCTGTCAATTTAATCATCCATGGTCTAGTTAATTGTTAAGAAATGTCATACCATGTTCCTCCTCAGCTCCGTGCCCATCCGATACACATCTCCATGGTTTTCCATCTCTGTTGAAGGAACGCAGCTGTATAAACTTATAATGGCCTCCAAATCCTTTCATCTTTGCCCTACACAGACACGTGGCTTTTAAGCCATTGGCTCTAAACACACAATGACTATTCTCTTAAAAGGATCCTGAAACTCTCACCCAGAGTCTATGCACTCATCCTGCATGATGAATGCTGGGTTTATAGAGGCTCTTAGAACCCATTCTCACAGATTCCTTGCCTGGGTTATTAGTTGTTCTTCTCAGCACTCATTACCACATGTGCTGGTGGTCTTCATATTCTTTTCTTTTTCTCTCTTGTCAACTTGACACAAGATGGAGTTTATTTAAGAAGAGGGAGCCCCAGGTAAGGAAATTCCTCCATCAAATTAGTCTGTGGACAAATCTGTGGGGTGTTTTCTTGATTAGTGCTTCATGTGGAAGACACCAGTGCCCTAGAGGTGATGCCACTCTGAGGCATGTGGTTCTGTGTTGTAGAGGAAAGCAGGTTGAGTGAGCCATGAGAAACAGGCTAGCACACAGCACTGCTCTGTGGTCTCTTCTTCAATAACAGCCTCCAGGTTCCTGCTTTGAGTTCGTGCCTTGAATTCTCTTAAATCACTATCAAGGCTGTAATTGGGATATATAAGATAAAAATGCACTTTACCTCCCTGGGTTTCTTTTGGTCATAGTTTTTAATCACAGCAATAGAAAACACACGAAAACACCACATACAATAGTATGTTTATGGGTGCATTCCGTATAATCCACATAAGATTATTTGTGTTATTGTTTGCCCTTTCTCTATCAAGTAGGCTTATAGGGAAGATGTTCTTTTATTTGTAAACAACTTTACTTTTAGCTTCTATTTGGAATTAGCACTCAACTTGTAATCAAATAAATAACTGAGGTTATGAAATTTCCCTATAATGTTCATAGATTTGGTTAAATATGTCACTATTCCCAAAATATTTTTAAATTTTTACTTGGAATTTGCTTTTAATACTTGCATGTATTCTTGGTATATTCAATTAGTCACAATTTGTGTTACCTAAGTGTTTCTGTACCCTGTCAGAAAATAGGTATTATCATAAATTTTGACCATTAATATTTTATAATATCATAATGAGAACATGGCCACATCAGCTAGAGTTTAGAAATATCGCTCTCACTTTGAAGTCAAAAAGTTACTGATGTCTTTAAAGAGTTTAACAGAGTTTCTTATTTCTGTGATCTGGTACAGCCCATCTCTGCACAGAAGCAGGATGCTGTCATTTATTTTCCTTCAGATAATGAATCTCTCAAAGTTACCTGCCTGGTGTCCTTTGCAAATGCTCCAGAGTGTACTGTGCACTCTACAAACACTGCTGTGCACTTCTAGATGTATTCTCGAGAAAGCAGTCAGGAACAGCAGTGAGCTGAGTGTTGTGCTAATCACCTTGGAGTCTACAGAACCTTTAATCCCCAGTTGTAGAATAATACTGTCAATTCAAATTCTCATGTACAAAAGTAATTTTGCTCATTCGCCATTTAGATTCTAATGTCATGTGATATGTGGCCTTTTCGAAAGCAATGTCTAAAATCAAAGATTTCATTTTTAAAAATATTTTGTATACTGACAGTTTTACCTCCAACCTAAAGGTTTTTTTTTTCACTTAAATAACTGAGCACAAAATAGAAATCAGAAGTAATATATAACATTTGAGGTTGTGTGTATATATATGATATAGAATATAAATGTACACATATTAATTTACTTATGCTGTTAACAATTATAATCTTATTGTCTGATTTGTATCTATTCAATGACTATTAAACTAAGCTTTGACTAGGCAGATGGCTCAGTGGTTAAGGGCATTGCTCCTCTTGCATACGAGTTTGGTTTCCAGCACCCAAACGGCAGCTTACAACCATTTGTCACTGCAGTTTCATGCATCTAACCTACTCCTTACGACTTCATAGGCAATAGGCACTCATATGGTGCACATACATACATACATACATACATACATACATGCATACATACATACATATTTACATACATACATAGGCAAACACTCCATATGTAAATAGAAGAAAAAACTAAATTCAGTCCCATATTTTTGTGTGGGGCTGCGAGCTGGAGGCTTTCTATGGAGATGGGCTAGGTTCATGGGTTCAGGCAAAGGGGAGAAAACTCTGGCAGGGAGGGGGACTACTTTTGCCACCTCCGCTTTGGTGCTGCTCTGCCATCCTTTCCACCACTGCCACTTTGGTTCTGGCCAGGCTGAGCCAACAGGAGATGGATTAGCCAGTGAGGGGTGCAAGAGAGATTCTGAAGGTGATTTCGGGAGAGCAGACCTTTTCCCCAAGCAGCGGTGTTACAGCTCTTTATGGCAAAAGCTCTCAGATGGAATAATTTCTGCACACACTTTTAATCCTTTTGAATAGAATTCATAAATATAGTTATGGACTGGGTCAGGTTCTGACAGGAAGTACTTCCTACTGGTTTGGCCTGAGAGCTTGGGAAAACCTCATCTACATATTTGGGGGCATGTGACTGATCCGCATTGACCCTACATGACCTGTGGTCACTTCCTCATCTGTAGAGGAGGGGCTTGGGGCGTTGCCCTACATGGCTAATCTATCTCTACTGATCTCTCTACAGTGGGCTGGAAGGGGGTGGAGCCTGATTTCTTGAGAGATTGGGGATGCTCCTGCCATCCTTTAGGGTCTCTGGGGATTCGATCTATTTTGACCAGGAATCACAGAGCCCGCCGTCCCACATTTGTGAAGCAGCTGCTTCTATGTCAGATCTTCCTACAAAACTTCCCTTTACAATGTTTCCTTCAGTTTTCACTATGACTTCTCTTCTTCCCTCCTGAGTTGCTGGGGGTATCTTCCTCATACCCATAGAGTGGCTTCTTTCTCTCCTGCAGCTCCTTACATTTGATCTCTTATTCTATCGCCTTAGTAGCAAATTCCCTATCGCTGCTGTTTTGAACTTACAAAATGTTCATATATTCTTTAGAAGAGATAATGAGTTTTCCCCCAAGGGGAATGGTAGTCATTAATTCTGCATATATCAAAATAGAATGTGTCATCACTAAGCAAAATGTGAGCTCCCACCATGCACAAAGACAACTCTTGTTTGCTACGGCCAAGAACATGTTTTATGGCACAACATTTTTGAAGAAACCATTTAGAAATATTCTCATTCTCTCCATAATGGCTTTGAGTTGTGTGTGAGCAGAATTTTAAGGCATTTCTAGCAACTTGTCCCTGGTGTGGGCCATCCTGACATTCTGGGCAGTCATGCATTATGAAGGCTTCTAATAATCCTTAATAGAGCTTTGGCAGGAGAGCTTGCAGATTGTACTCATCAAAAACACCATACTTAAAACAAACCTCTATCACCAGCGACAATTAAAGTGAGAATTAACCACGAGATCTGCAAGGGACGTGCAGTGCTGTGAATCAACTAAGCAATTAGCACGAGATTTTTTAAGTGACTGAATACAAGTTTAGAATTATGAAGTTATTATCAAATGATGTTACAAGTGATGTGAATAAATCTTTGATAATATAAAAGTGCTCCAGTTCTGCAATGCCCTGTCCCACAGGCAGGTCTACGGATTGTGAAGCTAATGTCCTCAGAATTATAAAGTGCTGCCTTCCCGTGGCAGTTGTTATTTTAGTCACAGAACCCTACACCTAGAGAAGCTGTCACACAAAGGATCGGCTTACTGGGTTCTGTAACTTGTTTTCATTTCATCTTAGACAGCTCTGCACCAGTTTAGAATCAAATCCTATTAATATTCTTTGAAACTAATTGCTAGAAAATGAATTTTAACAGCTGGAATTTATGATTTCCTCTCCCCTGAACTCCCTGCCTCTGTTCCTAGAGTAGAAGACTCAGAACTGCATACTTAAGACTTTGAAAATATGTGTTAAATAGAAACAGTCTACAAACTCCATTCATCTGGGATATTGCAAAGGGATTCTTGTTCTGTTCTTGCTCCAAATCACACAACACTGTATTCTTACTATTGCATGGTATTCTAATCTTTCACAGAAGCTTTTTACTAAAGAAGCGACTGGCTTATACACACCCCATCTTCTGGTCCCTCTTCACAAGTTACCCCTTGTTTTTGTTTACTGAACAATATAGGATAATTGCGGCTAGCTTCCACTGACAGCTAGAGGAGCACTAGCATTACCAGGTAGACAGGCCTCAGGCATGCCTCTAGGGGATATTGTCATTAAGGTAATTGAGATGGGAAGACTTGTCCACTGTAGGCAGTCCCACTCCCTGGCAGGGAAAGTAACATATGTACCCCCCCAAAAAAAATCATAAACCATTAATAAATATCTAACAATTCAAAAGGGAGAAATTTTCATTGTGACAAGAATAACTTACACTTTTACATTTTCCTGATTGCTTTGTCCCTAGGGTCCTAAGCTTAACCATTAGAGGGTTGACTTTCTTTACAGTGTGTCCACTATAAAAGCTAGGATACTTAAGTAATGTAATTGCACCTAGTTAGGGATATTTTATAAATCAGATTAATATATGTTTTATAGGAATTTTTTAATTAAGTCATTAAAAATGTATTCATGCTAATGTACAGTTCCACTTCTTTACATTTTAAGCTATTTGATATTTGAATCATTAGTACACCACAGTGAATTTCATCTTTCCATTTTGATGGGCACTGGGATTTTTTTTATTATTTCCAGATATGTCTATTGTCTATTCTAGTGCTCCTATTGACATTCATTTTTATTGGATATTTTCTTTATTTACATTTCAAATATTATCTCCTTTCCCAGTTTCCTCTCCAGAAAGGTGCTCCCCCACCCACACACTCCCTCCCGACTCCCTGCCCTGGCATTTCCCTACACTGGGGCACTGAGACTTCATAGGACCAAGGGCCTCTCCTCCCATTGATGCCCAACAAGGTCATCCTCTGCTACATATGCAACTGGAGCCCAGGGTCCCTCTATGTGTACTCTTCGGTTAGTGGTTTAGTCCCTAGGAGCTCTTGGGGTTCTGGTTAGTTGATATTGTTGTTCTACCTCTGGGTTGCAAACCTGTTCAGCTCCTTCAGTCCTTTCTCTAATTCCTCCTTTGGGGAACCGGCATTCAGTATAGTGGTTGGCTATGAGCATTCACCTCTGTATTTGTCAGGCTCTGGCAGTGTCTCTCAGGAGATAGCTATATCAGGCTCCTGTCAGCAAGCACTTCTTGGCATCCACAATAGTGTCTGGGTTTGATGTCTGTATATGCAATGGATCCCCAGATGTGGCAGTCTCTGGATGGCCTTTCCTTCAGTCTCTGCTCCACACTTTGTCTCCATATTTTCTCCTGTGAGTATTTTGTTCCCCGTTCTAAGAAGGACTGAAGCATTCACACTTTGGCCTTTTTGTAGTCTCTGAATTCTTTCTTGAGTATTCTGAGCTTCTGGGCTCATATCCATTTATCAGTGAGTGCATAACATATGTGTTCTTTTGTGATTAGGTTACCTCACTCAGGATGATATTTTCTAGTTCCATCCATTTGCCTGAGTATTTCATAGAGTTATTGTTTTTAATAGCTGAGTAGTACTCCATTATGTAAATGTACCAAATTTTCTATATCTGTTCCTCTGTTGAAGGACATCTTGGTTCTTTTCAGCTTCTGACTATTTCTTAGACATAATTATATACTTCTTTTAACATGCACCCAAGCCAAATATATAAACATCTTCATAGGAGAAATATGTCTATGGATTGCTCAAGAGCAGGTGTTCTTAACTCATGCCTGAGCATCTCGATTCTCTGCCATGTGTATGAAAGTGTTTCCAAAGTAGTTCTGCTGGTTTACACAGTCAGCAAGAGTGAGTGGTAGTTCCTAGTTCTCTACCTGCTTCACAGCATTTCAAGTTCTCAGACTCTTTGTTTCTCCTCTATCTTTTCTCACACTGAGATTTCTCTTTATACTTTTATTCTATTAGGTTCTACCTATTTCAGTTCATTAATTCTTTCTTTGCTGTACTGTAATCCCATAAGAAACTCAGCCACTATGGTCTGAGATAGGTCATTATCTTTTCTGACTCTCAAATTTCTAAACAGTCCTATTCTAAACATGACGGCACTTCAGATATAGTCCAGTTTTCTAGCAGGTAGAATGCTTTCCACTCATTTTCTAAACACATGCTACTGTCCTTATAATTCATGTCTGGCATTCTAGCTGTTGTCCAGAGACACTCCGCAGTCCTGGAGTCGGTCTGTTAGTTCTACAGTCTGAAGTATTGTACCTTTTGCATCAAGTATGCAGCTTTTTGTTTGTCTTGATGGATGTTTATGTGGTTGTTTGTTTTTGTTTTATTTTTTAAACACTACGTTTAAAACTCCTATGAAGCAATAGTGTGAAGCCTAAAATGGAGAACCTCTCTCTAAAGGGACTGTCGACTAGATTTGGTTGTTGTTAGATTATTTGTCTTGTTTTCTTTCTCCTTCAGATTCTACAGGCACTATATTACTGTAACACTATGTGAAATTGTGTTTTAATTTTGTATAAGTCTATAGTCTTGGCTTTTGAGCAAAAAATGCAAAATATAAAATACAGACAAGCAAAGTTGAAGATACACAGGTTTTGGCATCTCCCTTTTTTATAGCCCACTGTATGTCTTTGAACTAATACTGTTTACTTTTGTTTTCTCGTCTATTAAGAATGGGTAACTGTTAGCTCCTAAATTGTAATTATTCTTTTTTATCTGTTTTGCACCTTCTCTTTCTGTTGCTTTCTTGACACCAATCCTGCTGTTCATTCTTTGCATCTTCAGTGCATTGAGGACACATCCTTCTCTTGGCTATAGTTCTTTGATGGCGGTATGCATGGCTTCTAAACTCAGCCTACTCTATTAAGCACAAGATTTGAAGCAGTAGCTGCTGAATGGATATTAAATGGATATGTCAATGAGTGCATAAATTTTGAAAATAGGTGCATATATAAAAATGCTTCAATCAAACCAGATATTGCCACAGCAGAGCACATGTACGTCGTTTATTATAGTTTCCAGAGCTTTAATCTAATTTCACTGTGTTTACCTCTCTGGTATATTGACTCCTTGTCCTTCCAGAGAACAATGGGCCTGAGTTAGAATTTATGAATAATGATCCAAATCTGTAATGAAGCTTAAGAATAAAGCTTTTAAAACATTGATCTGGATAAGGAATGATAGGATATAATAAAAGTTTATTTAGGGTATAAAATTTAAAAGGCATGTTCATCAATAATTCATCAACTTTCCTTAAAAGGATCCTTAATATAACCACTTCTATTTAGCACTTTTAATCAATTCTAGTTGCTGCTACTAGCAAGAGATTTTGAAAACACACCTGTGAGATACATCTATTTGTATCAGTATTTACTTTAAAGTGGAATCAAATTCACTTTTGAGAAGAAATTTATCATAGTGAAAAACAATATCAATATATTGGGAATTCCCCTAATAACTAAGGCTGTAGCCAAGATAATAGGTAGTTCTCCACAAACTGTCAGAAAGTCCCCATCACTAAAGACAGCATATCTGTGTAACTCAACAAGCTGGGAGAGCTTGAGCTTGCTCCTACATAGAACCCTCAACTGCATATTCTAGTGTCTGTGATCTGGAAAGGCACTCAGGAGGCTACCAGAAGTAAGAAAAAATCCAAGCACAAAACCTTTGGTCTCCAATCTATAATCCCTTCAAAATAAGGTAAGACCAAGGTTACACCAACCTTATGGAAGCAACCAATTGATGTCTGATTTGAATTAAGACCCATTCCATGAGCTCCAACCCACACTGACATTGCTTGTGTAACCAAGAAGAAGAGTCTAGATGGTTCAGAGATTTCATGCAAAACCAAATACTACTGTTCTAAAAAAAAAGTAACAATAAAATGCCTGTTAATGATGTTCTGCTGTACTCATAGATCAGTACCTTATTTGGCTATCATCAGAGAGGCTTCATCCTACAAGCAGATGAGGAACAAATACAGAGAACCTTAACCATACATCTCACACACACACACACACACACACACACAGAGAGAGAGAGAAAGAAGAGAGAGAGAGAGAGACAGAGACAGAGACAGAGACAGAGACAGAGACAGAGATCACACAACTTTAAATGATATGTCTTCGTCAAACTCCTTTCCTCAAAGCTCAGAGAACCAGTAGAAGTGGAGGGAGGAAGAGTCCAGGATCAGGAGGGATGGAGGACCTAAACAATAATGCCGTCTAAACCAGTAGCTCTCACCCTGTGGACCACGACTCTTTTGGGTGGGGATCTCATATCAGATATTCTGCATATCAGATACTAACATTTATGATTCATAACAGTATCAAAATACATTTTCAAAGTAGCAATAAAATAATTTTTTGATCAGGGAACACCACAACATGCGGAACAGAGTTAAAGGGTTGCAACATTATGAAGGTTGAGAAACACTGCTCTAACAAGACCAAGCAAAGCTCATATGAACTTAGAGTTGGAAGCAACCACCAGAGGGCCCACGTAGGTCTGCACCAGGTCCCCTGCATACACACTAGAGCTTTCGGCTAGTACTTTTATGGACTGCCTGAATGTGTAAATGAGTGGACCTCTGATTCTTGTGCCTTTTTCTTGGAAATCTTTTATTTTTCTGTTGGATGTACTTGTCCAACTTTGATACTATGGTTTTGCTTTATCTTATATTTTATTTTGTTATGTTTTGTTGTTATCTATTAGAAGCCTGTTCTTTTTTTAATGAGACTGAAAGGGACTAGATCCAGATGGGAAGGGAGGTGGGTGGAACTGGGAGGACTAGATTATGTTGTGTGAGATAAGTATCTATGGTTAATACAGGGCAGGAGGGAATGTAAGAAAGCAAAAAAAGAAAGAAAATATAGCAATGTAGTAAGTTAAAGAATAGCTGCCAAGAGTATAAGCAAAACTGAAAGGGTGTAGCTAGTATTTCCTATCCAAATATTCATTCATTATTATCTATAATTTATTCATATAAAGTAATGAATAAATTTATTCCTAAAAATTGTGCTATGCAATATAGTATATTTCTTAATTTTTATTAGTTAAGGCTTTTCTATCCCATATTTTAATTTTTATATTTTAATCCCTCCACAATCTCTTTTTTATATTCCTTACATTCCTACCTCTCCAGCTTCATGTTCTTTTTTCTCTTCTTTAAAAACATCCTATTGTACAGTTTATATTGACCTGTATATGGAGCTTGCTCTGGACTGTGATTGATCTACTAGGATAACACCATTAAATAAAATTGTCTTTCTTCCAACTTTGTAATGCTAGATAATGATTTTTATGTCCTTTTATTTTAGTTTGTAAGTATTGTAGAGAGTATTTTTGGTTTGCTTTATTTTTCTTTGTTTTGTATATTTGTTTGTATGATAAACTTATATTTGTCTCTAATAATTTAATAATCACAATTTAATATCAGTAATTTAATTTTTGTTGCATTTTTGTCTGGTTTTGATATCAGGGTAAGAATAGTATCAGAAAAAGAATTTAGAAATCTTCCTTCGGTTTTCCTTTTATGGAATAATTTGAGTACTATTGTTGACTCCTCTTTGAAGGTTTGGTAGAACTGTGCACTGAATCCCATTTGCCCCAAGCTTTTATTAGTTAGAAAATTCTTAATTACTGCCTTTATCTCACTAGATATTATGGGTCTATTTAAATTATTTACTTCATATTCATTTAACTTTGATAGGACCTCATATGTGTGTGTGTGTTTGTGTGTGTGTGTGTGTGTGTGTGTGTGTGTGTGTGTGTGGAGAGAGAGAGAGAGAGAGAGAGAGAGAGAGAGAGATTTCTCTCAGATTTTCCATATTCATAGGACTATAGACTTAAAAAGCATGACTTTATGATTCTTTCCTTTCCCTAGGTATCCTTTGCAATGTTGCTCTTTTTATTTCTTATATCGTTAATTTGGATAACCCCATCTATCCTTAGGCAAATTATGCTAAATATTTATCAATTTTATTCATTTTTGAAGAACCAACTATTTATTAATTCTTTGTAATTTTTCATTTCCATTTCATTAACTTCAGTTTTGAGTTTGATTATTTCTTCCCATCTGTTCTCAGTGTTCTTTTCTTTTTTCTTTTTTAAAATATTTTTATTGGATTAATTATTTATTTACAGGCTTTTATTTGTAATATTTCAAGTATTATTAATATGAAGTCACTGCAGTTTCTTGATGTGGACTCTTAGAGTTATAAACTTTACTGTTCCAGTTGCCTTTTCTCTGTCCAAAGATTTTTGGTATGCTTTGTTTTCTTTTTTTTCCATTTCAGGAGGAGGTGTTCATTTTCTTATTGATTCCTTCTTGATGGAGTTTTCATTCAATAGTTTCCTCTCCATGAGTTTGCATATTCTCTACTAACTGTTGATATCCAGCTTTAGTACCTATGTTGTCAGATGATATGCAGGATTTTATTTCACTTTTTGTGTCTATTGAGAGTTGCTTTATGTCCTCCTAGGTGGTCAGTTTTGGAGAACATTCTGTAAGCTGCTGAGGAGAAGGGGTATTCTTCAGTGTTTGGGTGAAAAATTCTGTAAATGTTTGTTTGGTCTATTTGACTTACAATGTCATTTAACTTCAGATTTTCTCTAGATTTTATAAGAATGAGTGATGGTGAGAGGAAGGTCTTAAACTTACATATTTTCTTAAACTTACATTATTAAGGAAAATGTGTGATTTTAGAGCTGGTGATTTTTTTTATGAAATTGGTTGTCTCTGAGTTTATTGTGAAAATGTTTGGGATTGTAGTATGTTCTGAGTATATTTGATGAGTTTGGCACATTCTTTCTTATCACTTCTGACAAGTTTTGTTCTGAAACCTTTTTAAATTTATTTTGTATTACTTTTATTGTTTTATAATCCAGCCGTTGCTCCCTTCCCACTCCCCTTTCCACATTTCCTCATCCCATTTCTCCTCCCCACTGTCTCCAGGAAGATGTCCCCTCACCAGTCCACCACTCTCCCTGGGGCCTCAAGTCTTTTGAAGGTTAGGAACATCTTCTCCCACTGAGGCCAGAACAGGCAGTCCTCTGCTATATGTGTGTCGGGGACCTAGGACTAGCTCCTGTATACTGACTGCCTGGTTGGTGGCTCAGTGTCTGAGAGATCTCAGGGGTCCATATTAGTTGAGACTGCTGATCCTTCTACAGGGTCGCCCTCCTCTGCAGCTTCTTCTAGCCTCTCCCTAATGAACCTAGGGGGTCTCCAACTTTAATCCAATGGCTGGGTGTAAGTATCTGCTTCTGTCTCAGTCAGCTGCTGGTTGGCCTTCTCAGAGGACAGCCATGTCTGTAAGCGCACCATAGCATCAGTAATAGTGTCAGGACTTGAAGCCTCCTCTTGAGATGGGTCCAAAGTTGGGACGGTTACTGGACTGCCTTTCACTCTATTTCTCTAGTTTTGTCCCTACAGTTTTTATAAACAGGAACAATTTTGGGTCAGATTTTTGGACGTGGGTTAACAAACTCATCCCTCCACTTGATGTCCTGTCTTTCTACTCGAGGTGAACTCTATAAGCTTCCTCTCTTTACTGTTGGGCATTTCATCTAAGGCCCCACTCTTTGAATCCAGGGAATCTCTCAACTTCCGGGTCTCTGATACATTTTAGAGGGTCGACATCTTCCACCTCCTCAGGTTGCATATTTCCATTCATTCTGCTGGCTCTCAGAGCTTCACTTCTGCCCCCCCATACCTGATCATGTTCTCCTTTTCCCCTACCCCTTTCCTCTCCCACCCAGGTCCCATTTTTCCTCTATTCCCTGTGATTTCTTCTCCTTTCCAAGTGGGATTGAAACATCCTTACTTGGGCCCTTTGGCTTGTTAAACTTCTTAAGTTCTGTGCATTCTGTCTAGGTATTCTTTATTTTTTGGCTAATATTCACTTACTAGAGAGTACATACCATGAATTTTCTTTTGGGTGAGAGGTACCTCCCTCAGGATGTTATTTTCTAGTTCCATGCATTTGCCTGCAAAACTCAGGATGTCCTCGTTCTTAATAGCTGAATAGTATTCCATTGTGTGAATGAACCACATTTTCTATATCCATTCTTCATTTGTGGGCCATCTAAATTGTTTCTGGCTTCTGGTTATTACAAATAGGGCTGCTATGAACATAGTGTAGGATGTGTCTCTGCGGTATGGTGGGGCATCTTTGGGTATATGCCCAAGAGTAGTATAGGTGGGTCTTCAGGTAGATTTATTTCCAGTTTTTTGAGGAAACTCCAGATTGATTTCCAGAGGGGTTGTACCAGTTTGCGATCCCACTAGTAATGGAAGAGTGTTTCTCTTTCTCCACATCCTTGCCAACATGTGCTGTCATCTGGGTTTTTGAGAGACTTGCTCCAGAGGGCCTCTAATTTGCTGAGACCCTGAAGCAGAGGGGCATAGGAAAGTGAATGTCAGGTAGGTAGGCCAGTGGATTTGCTCTGGGATTTTCTGCCCATAACTGTGATTTGTTCTACAGGTTCGGACTGCAAAGTCCCAGATCTTTGTAGTGGACGAGGTGCCTGATAAATGGACAGGCAGTAGATGGCATTGGGTCTGGAAGAGTCTAACTCATGTTCTAAGTGGAACTTCAGACAGTCTGAGAACCCAGTGATGTGAAAATTTATTCCTTTTTTCTAGTGATTAAATTGCTTCTTCACCTAAAAGAGTCTTATATTATGTAGGTCCATGAAAACAGAGAATTCTCTGGGCTAAAGAGTTTTAGCGAGAGAGTCAGGTACCATCTTTCATGAATGACCTTTTTAGAGCTTATAGCCTACACCGGAACAAGCTTCAAATGAAGAAATAAGTTCAGATTTTTTAATCATCACTTAAACCATGATGCAAGATTTGCAAGGCCCTATTAATTATTAGACTTTGATCATATATACATGCTCCTCACATTTGATATTAATTTATAATTTTCATAATCTTTTCTACTTCTTATTACCTCACTGGCTACTTCAAAATGTTTGCCACATGTAGTCACTGATTAGTCCTTTATTCTGTCCTAAACCTAGTGTAGAGTATAATGCTTTAACAATTGTTCAGGAGTTATATTTTATTTTCATTATATTTATTTATCTATTTATTAATGTTGTTGGGAAGAGGGCAGTGTATATTCTACAACACTATTGTGGAAGTCAGAGGAAAACCCATGAGAGTCACCTCCTCCTTCTACCATGTATGTATTTAAGGTTGAACTCAGGTTGTGAGGCAAATGCCTTCACTTACTCAGCTTGTTTGTAAGCCCTGAAAGTTTTACTATAAACTTTAAAGTGTATAGAGAATCTCCAATCAAGATGGAATGTGTTTTACACATAACATTAGCACATGAAATTACACATTACAATCTTGTATCATATAATACCATTAAGAGTAAAAAAGTCAATAATATAGCAAAGTGTGATTTGTTCTCAGGAGATTTAATCTACTAATCTAATAATCAACCATTAGTCATCATGATGAAATATTACCACAACAGGAAAATACTCAGTAGCTCAATGAAAAGATTGGAATTTATTTTTTAATGTATTAGTCATCCAAAAAGGGCAACTCTAGTCTGGTACAACAGCTCAAGTATCAGAGATACAGCTCTCTGTCTTGTTTCTCTGTAGCATTCTCAGGCTAATCTCCAGGGCACCAGCCATTTTATGCTCATTCAAGCTAGAAATTCACAGGAAGACAGCAAGAACTGGTGCACATATCAAATGGCTTATAGTGCATTAGCTGGAATTAGTCACATAGCTACACTAAGCGTTATAGAGAGCCATAGGCTGCATTAATTCTTAGTAGTTCTGAATGTTAGGGAGAGTTATAACTGTATAAAAGGAGTGGGGACCCTTAACTGTCTTTTACTGTTACTGTCTATTTTCTGACTGATCTGATGCTAAGACAATATATCTTTAAAAATAAATACATGGATATATCTTTAAAAATAAATACATGGATAAAAATAAATACATGGATAAGAGAAGAAACAGTGGTAATTTCAGAAACCATAATGGCAAATGCAGGATAAATACCAAGATGCCAAAGTATCCATGTTGTTAGGGAACATCAAAGTGCTGATTTTCTGGGTATAAAATACCCGCTTATATATTTTCAACATTTTAAAAGGCATCACTATCAGTAAATGGAACTTCTTCACCCTGAGAATGAAAACTTTTCTCCAGGTAATTTTTGAGTATTCCCAAAATAGAGGCAATGTTTTACAGGGTGTTCACTTCTGTCTTCTGAAAAAGAGCAAAAGCAAAATATTATTGTTTATATCAAGAGTGGCTTCTTTGTGTGTCTTGATAGGAAAATTATTCAAGGGGGAAATTTTTCTATATACTGGCTTCTACTCAAGTTGTGCCCCATGTACTGCATGGACTATTTATACTAACAACGGATATCTGTACATTTTAATGTGTTTGAATTATTTCCTCAAAAGTTTAGAATATTAAGTAATAAATTGTTGAATTTTCTGTCATCTGCCAACATGTTTCAAAACAACTGCACACTTAACACTTGTTCTAAACTAAAAGTAGCAAATGTGTTAGCTCCACATGGAGCAAAGTGAGATTTAGGAGAGGGTACTTGTGAGCTATCCTGAAGCCATAGGTTGGACACTCAGTATTACATAGACTGGGAATAGTGGCTGAGTCCTGTAACTCCAACACTCTGGAGGAGGACCAGGAGGATGGTAAATTCAAGGTCATTCTGGGATACACAAGAACTATACCAAATTAAATAAAATTAAAAATAAAAGAATGTGAAAAGATGAAAGAGGTAGGGTATGAAACCAGTTTGCCAATTTTGCTAAATTAGTTCATCAAAAAGATGACTTATTAAAGAGTAGTTATAATAGAGAAGCTGTTTTTGTAATGAAATATGTTTATATCAAAGTTTTAAAACTACTTGCCAAATAACTTCTAGTATGCATGATATTTTAGATTTTATTCAACTACATATTTTGAATATTTGCTGTTTAGAGTTGTGCATATGTCAATGTTTTAATTTATTTTCACACAGGTGGAGAAAATGTCTAATGGAGACAGTAAAATCATAGCTTCTTTAAATCAGTTACACTGTTGATGAATCCTAGGTTGTGCCCAAGGAGCAGGACCAGGAAATCGTGTTCTTGAAAAGTTTAGCTACATTCGTGTCAGTTGTGCTATGACAGTGATGAGCTGAGAGATGACAAGAAATAAGTGACTAAGCCCACTTCAGTAACATGGATGCATCAATAACGTATAAACGCTATCCCCAAGTTTATTGTTTCAAAGCATGAAATGGCATTTAGACTTTGTCAGCTAGACTCTTTAAAGAATAAATTGTTGTTTTTAGGGAGCAATGTTTATTGACATTAAGATTTTTTTCCATGTAGGAGGAGCCTTTTGTAATGGTCTCTGAAAATGTCTTGGGAAAACCGAAGAAATACCAGGGCTTCTCCATTGATGTTTTAGATGCCCTATCTAACTACCTGGGTTTTAACTATGAAATTTATGTTGCACCGGACCACAAATATGGAAGTCCACAAGAAGATGGGACATGGAACGGACTAGTAGGAGAACTTGTTTTTAAGGTAAGAATATATTTATCTTGTACCCCAAACTTCAGCTGTAATCAATGAAAGCTATTTTCATAGGAAAGAGCTTGATAGAGATATTTGATTGTGATATTTAGTCCAATAGACTCATCCAGTCCTACTTAATGAATGCTGTGAAAAGAAAACTGCATAGTAAAATAAAATTTACATTTATGCATCTCCCATAACAGAAAAGGACACTAGCAATCTTTATTCTTTGTGTTGGCCTTCTACCTGTTGCATTATGTCAGTTTCCTTAGGATTTTCTAATGTAGCCTGTTTTGGGGGTGAGTCAGTTATTTGAGGGGAGTTTATACGTATATTTTTGCCTCATTTGGTTGCCTGTTCTATATCAAACTCTATTATTTGACATATTAGCTGTTAGCATTCTTTTAGAACTCCTGTGATTTGTGAATTGAAGTTACCTTTCAATGTCTATGTCATATAATAACAGTCCTAATCTGCGGCAGTACCTATTCCCCACAGAGGATCACCCTCCAGTATTCTGCCTATTTTTCAGGAAGTAGCATGGAGTGAGAGATAAACTGTACAAGATTGTGGGAAAATGTGGAGGTGAAGGTGTAACATTTTATACACACAGACACACACGCTTGAGAGGACACACACACATTTACATACATACCTATGAACATACATATATATGTACATACATACACATATACACATATACATATATACATACATACATACATATTCTGATGAAGGAAAGAGAGAAAAAGATAATTGAAGAGTAAGTGTTCATGTAGATTTGTTTGCTCTTAGATATATACAGAATTGAATATGATTAGGCAAGAGGGAAAAAGAACTTAACATAGAAAAAGAAGTGAATGTGTAAAACATAAACACCCCACAGATATTAGGCATTAGTTTGTGGAATGGTTTTAATGAGAAAAAGGTTTTGCTGTGTCTTTGAAATATACAGTTAAGTGTTTGGAAGTTTAGGCATATCATTCCTTCAATTTCTTGACAAAAATATGCCATGCAATATGCTGACTGTGATATTAGCAGGCATTATCTAAGAGTCTAGAGGAGGCCAAGGTGGGACACAACTTTAATCCCAGTGTTCAGGAGGTAAAGGAAGAAAGATGTCTGTGAGTATCAGGCCAGTTTAGTCAACATAGTGATTCCTAAATCAACTGAGACTACATACAGAGACACTATGTCTAAATAGACAGACAGACAGAGAGGTAAACAGATGAGTCCTGGAGAATATTGAAAGAGTGAACTAGTTATCAAGGGGGTTGAGAGGTCATGGTGCTGAGGAAGAAACTGGTTTTTCTTACTTTTCAGATCATCAACAGAGGCCCATTGTCCATCTGATGGGTTTAGACATTAAAGCGCATCATGTCTTGAATATACTAAGACAATCAGGAAAACGTTAATCCCCTCTTCTCATACTCTTTCACCTGAAAATTCTTTGATTTATTCTGTTATTCTACTGGCAACCCAACAGCTTTGATTTGAAATGGATACTAGTCATGGTTAGCAGTTACGCATTTACTTAAGAGAGTTTTATCTTAAGACAACTTTTAAGGCCTCTCTGAATCACAATATCTGTTTCTGACAAACGAACATCTTTCTCTTTATTACTCTCTCTTCTATTTCCATATCCTACATATCTGAATGTATGTATATAAATCTAAATTCTTATTACACTTATTTATGTTCATGAGGTAGTACTATGTGTAACAGTAAATGTGAAGAGGCCAAAGGACAACTTGAGGAAATCATTTTACTCCTTGAAATGCATGGGTCCCAGAGATTGAACTTACATTGTCAAGCTTGATAACAAATGCCTTTATATATCAGACCAACTTACAGACCTAAATCTAAACTCTGCATATGGGCATTCTTCTTCATGGCTAAGGACAGTTCTGTCGTGCATGTGCAGTTCATTTTCTCCATCCTGTCATGTGGTGTGGAACATCGGAGTTAGTTTTCTATCATAGCCATTGGGAACATTGCAGAGAACACTGTCCGTGCAGTAGCCTGAACAAGCTAATCCCTTCTGTGGTGAAAGACATAGCATGGCGTTTCAGTCAGCTTGGAGAATATGATCTTTTAAAGCTTCTGAATATTTTGCCCTACCAACTTGCCTTCTGGTCTCATCTGTTTCTGTTGGTCACCGTGTTCCAAGCTACAGTCTTTACTCTTTCTCACCTTAGTAAAACCTGCTCCTGCATCCATCCGTGTTCTCCGAATTCTCCTTGTACAGATAGCCTTCCTGCATGCTACTTGTTTTTCAGTGTCTGTTCAAAGCTGTCCATGGAAGCCTTCCATAGTCACTGGATCTGAAGGAGCAATGTCTATGCTGTAGTTCTCTTCTCCCTTCCTTTTTTCTTCTTCTTTTCTAAATCCATGTAAAAAGCTTTTTAAACCTTTCTACTTGATCATTGTAGTACTCCATATTAAGTTGTAAGGTAATTTGAGATTTCTTTGGGTACTGTTAAAGTTAATGAATTAAGTGATGTCACCATACAGCATTAGGTGACATCTTAATTATGCCTCAGTGATTATTTTTTGTTTCTACCAACTACCTGCTAAGTTTTACTTTATTTTCATTTTTATGATGAGACTAATTTTTTTATACCCTTTCTCCTAGTATTTTAGGCATTTAGCAGATTCTATTCTGTCACTCCCACCTCCCTGAAATTGACTTGAGAGTGATAACCCTGAATAGAACAGGGGAAAATAGAAAAAGACATACTGAGAAGAGTATTCTGAATGTTGAGTAATGACTAACATTTTACAGTTCAGTATCGGTAGACACATAGAAGCCAAGTATCGGTCAACATTTTATGGGTGTTGATGCCTTAAGTCCTTATAATCATCCCATAAAGTAGAAATGACTGCTCTTCCTATGATATGAATAAAAATGAACAAGGCAATGGGAGTTTTAAAAGCTTGGTCAAAGTCAAACAGCTAATAAGAGAACTAGAATCTGAGCCAGTGTTTGGCTCTAGAGCTGTGGATTGTCCTCGTCGGAGCCATCCAAACAGAAAGTGAAGTAAGTAATTTGATATAAGAGTCTGGAGTTCAGACATAGGATCTGGAATGGTCATACATTTGAGGCTCATCAGCATATAGATGGAATTTAAATTGCCCCTCTGCCTTTCTTTGCCCCATTTCTCTTCTGTCTTCAATCTCCTCTACATCTTTGCTCCTTCCCACTGCTTGAAAAGGCATTCTCATCTCAAATATAATCTTTCTGTATTTTCTAAGTTAAATTAATTAGGTGCCTTTGGTTGCAAATGACAATCCAATTGAAGTGAAAAGATAATTTAATGGCTCACAAAGCTAAGCTGCCAGGGACAAGATCCAGGCACATTTCATCAGGCCTTGGACTTGCTTTTTCTCTTGCAACTCTGCTTCTTGGTGTAGTCCCAGTTCTCATGCAGTCTCTCCTGTCTTAGCAGCAGGGTGACTTTGAGCAGTTCCAGGCTTAGGTTTCAGCCTCTCATCTATCCCAATATAAACATTAGTGTTCTTTTGCCAATAGCTCTGATTCAGAACCTCAGCCTGAATACACACTGGCTCTGACCATAAACTATTGTATCCAAAAGGAGGCACTGTTCCCAGTAACAGACAAACACTGCATGCCAGTTTCCACCACCAAGATAGGCACCAAGAGTGGCTCCGTATAAAACATCCTGACTAAACATCAGTGCTTCCCAAGATAAAAGATTGCCCAACTGGAGGTAGGGGAAATGGTCAAGAAGCAAAATACTGTCCAGTTTTATGTGAAAGGGTAATTATCACAATCATAGAAAAACTATCAACAGTTACATGTGCACAAAGCAGTAAATCAAAAGTTACAATGAGCATATTAATTAGGTTACAAGCAATAGGTTGTAAAATGTTTACAATCCACGATGGAGATTTGTCAGTGTTGACACTTGATAGGTGTATGAAGGGGTTGTAAGATCCGGAATAAAGTTTTAAACCACAGATAAAAATAAACAGAATGACGTCACAGTCTCCAAAGAAAAACTGATATGCAGGATACACAGAAGGAAAGCTATTGCAATGGGGTAGGGAATTTAATAATGCAATGGCACAGTAGGAAATAAATATGATTGATTTTATAAAGAAAAGGAACACTTGTATTAGACCTTCAGTTAGAGTTACTTTCTGTTCTGCATATTATTATATAAAATGTCACTTGATTGAAAGACACATATTTCAGTTCACATATGTGACATTGCTGGCAATTAACATACATCAAAATTCACAAAACGATTTGGAAGTGACTGTGGGGTAATTACTTGCATGTATCTAGAACTGACTGGTGTTAACGAATGCTTTTCAGTTTGCATTTATTTACATTTAGTACTCACAACAGAAGAGGTGATTGCTACCTTAATGCTGCAGGCAACACAATAAAGCAAACAAGCTTTACGTGGCCACACGGCCATACTGGGAGTCATGTTGTAGATGCAGGCAGTCTGGTTTCAGAATCCAAGAACTAATTTAACCTTCTTATTGGCAAGATGAAGAAAGAAATCAGAATTCATGTAGTGATATAAATACATATATGTGGAGGGTAAAGAGGACGTGGATTTGATTTCCAGTGCACACATGAAGAATATCATCTATCTGTAACTCCAGTCCCAGAGGATTCAGCATTCTGTTCTTGCCTTCCCAGGCATTACGCAAGTACATGGAAAGCAGACATACATGAAAGCAAAACACCCTCTCACATAAGATAAAATGATCATATATATATATTTTTTTTTCAAACGGTAGTTTGAAAAGATGTGGACTTTGTCTATGCTCACAAGACAGCATCTGTGATGGGAGTGTTGACAACTGTAGGAGACAAAGTGTGGTTTTCACTGGGATTGAAAATGTGGGAAGAAAAATAAGGACAGCTTAGGCAAGCTGAAGCTGAATGAGATCTATATAAGCTGTGATAAAAAGTAAAATAAGTACAATATTTGATTTTTATAAAGAAAAGAAAATGCCAGTTTATGAGATATATGTGTGGATATATATGTATATATAATATATATGCATCATGATATGTGATATATGATGCATATATATTATATATACACATATAGATTATCATGTAAATATATACACATATACACTGTATACATATACATACACACCTGCACCATATACATACACACATATATACATATATAAATATATATATATCATATACAAGAGAGAGAAAAGGGAACTTATTTCCATAGTCTTTCCCGTGCAAGGCCTAGAAGACTGAGATTATGTTCCCTTTTGTATGCCAAGTACATGAAATGCCCTATTCATTTGCACACATTTTTGAATGCATGTTATATTCTGGGCCTGGTGGTTAATGTCATGTGAGTAAATGTAAGATAATTGTTCTTAGGTTTAAATATTCCATAGAATACATGACAATGAACTATAAATAAACAATAAAAACACAGTGTGACAAATGACATAGGCTACCATGGCAACTCCTAGGCCAGGGAGCAGCTTTACCCTGGGAAAAGGAAAAGATTGCATGAAAAAGAGCACTTGAGTTGGGTCTTCAAGATAAATGGGAATGTAGGAGACAACAACAGGAATACTAATGAAGATGGATTTGCTGTGTACAAAAATTTAGACTTTATCATTTACCAGGTAAATGTTATACAAAGCTTGTTCATAGAAGAAAAGAATTATTTAAGTCAGAATTCAAAAAGATAGCTTAGACCGGCCTGAGCAGGCACTGGAATGAGAAAGAACACTTTTTAAAAAATAATATATTAGAAAATAAAGAGATGTCTGTAATAAAATGGCAGTGATAGATTAACAAATACTGATGTGGGGACAATTAGTTACTATACTAAGAAGTGACTAATAGGACCTGCAAACTCAGAGATGAAGAAACGAAACATGCTCAGAAGTAGAGGAAATGTGCAATGGTGACAGAATAAAAACACTAGAGAAGCACAGCCGAGACGCAGAACTTTGGCCATGGACGTTGTGACATTGTGGTGCCTGATGAACACCCCAATGGAACTGCCTTGCCTAGGAGTGGCAAGTTGTTGATCTAGAATGAAGCAAGCTGTGCTGAGGGTGAGAAAAGCATATGACATGTAACATTCATATAACAATTAGCAGTGTTAGACTAATGGAAGCGCGAGCTCCGACTTATTATTTAAACCCCCAAGTTATTACTTCGGAGCAAGGAGAATGGATGGTGTTGTTTGTGCTCCTAGGTAAAAAAAAAGAGTAGAGAGCAAAGACAGCTGTCTTAGGGGATATCTCAGAGAAACCTCTGTGCTAATCTGTCCCTCTCTCCACCATCTACACAAGAAGAGGGGGCCTTAATAGCTCTTGGCAAGAATGAGGTTTACCAGCCTCACAGGCTGATCTGCAGGGAGGCACAATAAAGAGCCATCTTTCTCATCACTGTCTCCTAGGAAGTCCAGTTTGTGGTGGCAGAATGCCCATAATTCCTGTGTTTTAGAAAGAATTAGTAGTTGGAAAGAGGCCAGAGGTTTCAGTGTGGAAATGGAGCACGTTCCTTTTTACATGCTTCCACACCTTTTCGGGACTGCACAAGGTCCTTGAAAATATCTGTATTCACCAAGGCTTTGTCAGTCACCAAATCAGAATTGTTCTCTCTTCCTCAGTTGCCTATGCAACGGATGCTAATGAACCTTCTGAAGTGTGATGGAGTTTTGCAAACTAAGTGTTTTAAAGAGAGGACTAAGAGCGTGATATTTAATTGAAAACAAAGAATTCCTTATAGATATCTAAGATGTTAATTTGTCTTTCAAGCTAAATACTTACTAATGGCCTAATTGAGTTTCCCAGAGTGTGCTAGATATAAGCCTGAAAGGAGTTCAAGTGTGCACATGGTAAGAATCGGAATGTCCAATATCCAATATCTGTCCACTGGATACCAGTGTAGGGTCATGCTGAACAGACACAGGAGACCACATACACTGTGTGTGCAAAGAAGACAAAACATTTTTCTAAATATTTGTTGTTGACAAGGAGGTTTTAACACTAATGCACACAAAGGATGAGGGGAGATCTCTGGAAGCATAAATTATGTAGATGCTAATTCCTTAGTGGATTGTTGGAGGAGCAATTTTCTGAATTTGCAGGTGATATTTAATTGGCACACATTACAAACATCAAGGAGCAATTCAATCAGATAAAGGACTTGAATCATTAAGCACATGGTGTAATAGGTGAGAAGCATAGGTGAGTGGCAATAATAAGGCTTGAATCAAGCTAAAGACCATGAGCTGGATGTTTGCCAAAAGAAAGGATGCTGTCCAGGAATGGTTATGGGTTTAAAGACAGCATATAGGTAAGGGCAAGCAGAACGTCAGGAAAATACGTTTAGAATTAAAAAGATTGCTAGGTTAAAGGTTATAAATTAACAGACTACTGCATCAGTCAAAGCCAAGGTGATATAAAGATCAGAGCTCTGATGAGAAAATCCTCTAACTGGGCGTGCATAAATCCTGACACCTGCTGTTGGCTATTGAAATCCCATCTACTACCTCAGCTTTCATCTATCCCAGGCTAGAAATCCAAAAAAAATTGAATGAATAAGATGACTTCAAGCACATGAAAGAATGCATATGTGAGTGAAGCTATTCAGCATAAATTCTGGACTGGAGAGATGGCTTAGTGGTAAAGAGCACTGGCTGCTCTTCCAGAGGTCCTGAGTTCAAGCCCCAGCAACCACATGGCGGCTCAACATAAATTTTAAAAGACAATCCAACCATGATTTTTTCCCCTGTGATTCTAGGTACATAATTATAAAGTAGTGTTTATATTGCTTGGCCATTTTCTTAGTATGCAAGCTCCATGAAAATTCCAGCTGAAGTTACTCTGGAAATTCCAAACGGGGAGAAGTATGCATCCTGTGGGAGATGGCACAGTGCATAGTGTCACTGACATTATAGGAGAGTCATATCTCTTCCTCTGGACCTTGAGAATATAGGGGAACATAAGCACACACGTGGGAAACTAAAGAGCTCTTCACCTTAGAGCAGTCTGTGTATGGACCCCTTCTGAGGAAGTTTTGTTAGGTTTTGCATATTCATTTTCGGAATGGCTGCTTTGGACAAAGAGCCATTTTTGAATGACAGTTGACATTAACTCTGCCTTTTCATCAGGACAGGTCACACAGCTCTGGTTCTGAGTGACAGGGATTTTGATGTTTACTTAAGATTTGAGAACTCCATAATGGTAGCCTTCAAATTAAATTTGTTGCCCTGATTGAAAACAAATACAAAATGACCAAGACTGAATTGTCAAGGTAGGTAGTGACCCGCAGTGACTACAGAGGCTCCCTATGTACAGTGGAGTCATTCAAATGGACTTCTCAGATAGGTTCCACATTACTGGATGTGGTAGTTGGTCACTTGAGAGTCAGTCTGTCAAATCACTCTCTTCTTACAGGCACAGTCTCTGAGAGCTCATTCTCTTCTCATTTATGAGAAACTACATTCCATTCCTCACTATAGACTGCTAAATATATAGAAGGATCCCAAGAAGATTCTAGAGATTTTGATGTTTTCACTGTAATTAAAGCAAAAATCCATTCAATCTCATCCTTTGCTCTTGGTTTGAGTTTCATTGAAATGTAAGTTCATAAAGCAAGCACTTCAGGTAGACACTGTTTTTGCCCACTCTGTCTGCAAGTAGCTCTGAGATGACCCCTCAGAAAGCAGAAAGTGTCTACCAACAAAAGAGCTATTCCCGATGATCTGTTTCTTGAAGTTATAGCAGTGTCTTGTGAAGATTGCAGAAATGGTATTATTTCAAAATTTCTTGGGAGATTATAGGATAATGCCCAACAGATGGCAGTATATAAATAACAAGGAGTATTCTCGATTAACATTTGGTATGCATTTATTGAGGCCTAAGTTGTTACTGGAACTCTGAGGGTTGTTTACAATGCAAGACAGTTCTCCTCCAAGAAACAGATAGGTACATAGGAAGGAGGAAAAACATGAGAATGAGAGGCTCCCACATAAATCTAGCACTTTCCTTATATACTTCCCATTCCTGGTAAACCCACCTCATCAAGTGGATTCCATAAAATAAGTAGAGCACTTGCAAGTGTGTTTCTTCTCTCAAGCCTATCACCTGAGCTAAAATTTCCATCTCAATACTCACTGACCTTTCCTGTGATGTGTGTAATGGGAACCTCAAACACTGCAGGTTCCACGCTGAATATGCACGTTTTCCCTCTAATCTGGCCTGCCCCCGTTCCTCTCTATTACAGTGAATGACTTCAGCCTTCAAGTTGCTCAGTCCAGAACTCCTGACTTCTCTGGATTCCCTCCTTCCTGATGTACCTCACACATGTATCAACAATCCGTATTTGGCTGCAAACCTGGAGTGCACCCTAAATACAATCACTTGTCACTTCTCCACAATTGTCCACTGATATAATCCATCATTACTTTCTTTCAGAATGGCTTCCATGTTCCTGGCAATGACATTGCTTTTCCTTTCGGTAGCTATTTTAAGCAGAACAATTAAGAGGATTCATTTAAACTATCATTTCATACTCTCTAACTCTATGATAATTTCCATTGGTTTGAATTCTTGTACTACCTCTAATGTCTTATACGGTCACTTGTTTGTATATACACACCCTCAGTGTCTGCAAGTGTTTTCTATTTGCTCAGTCTGATTATTCATCAGAGAGAAATCAAGTTAAGAAAATAATAGTAATAATTCAAATGAATGCAAACACAAAAGAATAAGTAGAAGAATGAGTAAATGTTGGGGAATAATTCTTATAAAGAGCTAATATAGAAACTACAGAAGCAATAGAGATGATAAGGTTTAGCCAGCTCCTTAACATGGCCAACGCCATGCTTTGTTGACCTCTCCCCGAAGGCTGTCAATTTCGCCTTCTTAGAACTTCAGATTTGGCCTTGAGCTCAGAATTGTGAGATGACTCACTTGTATTGAGGTGAGTCCCAGATAGGAGAGCTGAATATATGAGATCTCAGCATACCAACGACGAGGGCCTGGCTAGAATTCTGGTATTAAATACCATGAAGTATGTGATTTCTCCCTAAGGTAAAAGGTGTTATTCCATTTTGGCCAAATTCTAAGGTTTTATTAAAACATTTCTACCAAAATGTAAAAGGTAAAAAGTTGACAAAATTTCTTTGAAAATCTACCATTGGCAGTGGTATGAAACATATGATTATAAAAATAAAATTCCTGCCTATAAACGCTATTATTAACATTGAGAAAATAAAAGAGATGTTATGAGATAAGCATTGCCTGAGAGATAGAGGAAAACAGAAGGAAGGAGTTGCTGTCAGCTGGGGAATGGGCATCTTACCCAGGTGAAAATACATTTAAAAATTGGAAACATGTACTTTTCAGTAGGTGAATTTAGGGAAAGGAGAAAAATATTATAAATACTAATATGAAAATCAAATTCTTCCTAAGACTCTAAATTATGTAATACGTGTGAGCAAGCATGAAGTTTGCTGAAGGGAGCCAGAAACCAGCATGTTTTGAGAATGGATGCTTACAGGTAGATGAAGAACTCCAATAGCTAACTAGTATTAATGTTCTTGTTATTATCATAGTAAGAGATAAAACATGTATTAAAATAGGAAAAACATTGATATTTAAAAATAGGTACACCAAATCTCTATTGATCATAATAAGCCCATGAAAACTGAAATATTCTAAAAGTACTTCGGAAGGAAAATGATAAATAAATTAATCAGAGAACTATCACAATCAACAGATAGCTTTTGAATATTTATGTACTGTCCTTCTACATTTTGAGAGTTGAAGGCAACCACAAATTCTGCCATCTTTCCAAAGACTAGAGTTGGATATTGAATATAGCCTGTTACTCTCATAACATCATATTTATGGAAGAAAGAAATATACATACATAACCATGTATATGAAAAGATAAAACTCTAAAGGGACTTGCATTGATCTTAAAGCAGTAATTCTACATTAAGGAATACAATGAAAGACTATTGTTTGTCCTACTGTTGTTTGTTTGTTTCAATGGTCACCAGATAGCTTTCACACAACATGAATTCCACAGCTTCTTGGCCTCTGACTGTCATGTAAATTAATCCATCCAGTGAGACTACAGATAAGATGTCTCATAAAGCCACTAGGAAGTTTCCTTCATACATAGAGTATTCCTCATTTTGATATTCTTCTCCTATTCGGTCTGTGATTTTATTAAATGGATGCATCTCATGCCCGGATCTTACAGTGTGAATTAGAAGCTGTATTCTGAAGGAGAACAGTTCACCCATAGTTCTGAAGAACTGAGCTAATTTTGGTTCACACAGGAAGGGCAGCAGGCTTTCACTGATGTGGAGGTGGCCTGCCTGGGTTGGCAACTCCTGACTCTTCTTTGTCACATTAGGTAAATGACTTAATCTGACTCACATTTCTTAGTTGCAAGTTTGAGATATTAATAGTTTAACTCATAGAGTGCTTGTGATGGTAAATTGAAATGATAATTGAAAACTGGTAGTAAGTACTATGTAAGTGCTAAATGATACTAATAGCTACACTAACAAGATAGGACCTATTTATGCACCGCACTTCAAAATTAGGTTAATTGCCCTACCATGTACTAACTGTAACCATATTAATTCTGTCCTTTCAATGAGTTCATAAATGCCCCGCATATAAATGTAAAAGGAAATATATTTTAATATTATTAACTGTGACTTAATGTCAGAATAAAAATGACTTTAACATTTCCATTAGTTCAGCCTAGAGATTTATTCACTTCCATAAGTATATTTGGAAATTAATGCTAGTGCGTTAAGCATTTTAATTTAAAATTAATCTGTAACAATGTGATATTAACCAATGTCTATTTAGCTTTCAAATACCTACATAAAATTTTGACTTTAAGAAAATTAATAATGGGATTTGCTTCACATTTTGATCCATTTTCTGTGTTCATGTAGGTAATGATTCCCATTGTATGCTTCATAGGAAAGGAATATTGGAAGGCAAAATCAGAATTTACACTATTAGTAAACATTAAATAATCACATAATACTATAATAAATGATTTTATGATAAAAAATTCAAAATGAAGACCACTCTTGCACTACCAGTTACATTTCTCCAGTAATGGCCTGAGATGTCCAACTATGGCCACCTGCTCAGTCAAGCATCACATAGTACATGTGATCTGTGGCTCTTCACGTCTCTCTTCTTCTTTCTTCCTGTCCTTTCCCTCTTCCTTTTCTTTCTTTCTAAGCTCCTATTTTTATTTTTATACATTATAACACTAATTGAAGAGTAATGAATATCAGATAGTATTCATAAACACTGTCAAGAATAAAACTAAACTATATAAGCACATTATATGAAAAGGAGAAAACATACACGTTTGGAAACTCAATGGGCTGAATTTGTGTGGAAACTCTTTCGAAATATTTTTTGTTTCTTCCTCATATAATGACAATAATAATAAGGTAGGACTGTCAGGGAAAACTTTAAGACTGAAACTTGTAATTGGCTGTTTAGAAGAGTCAAATTCCTGATCAAGATTAGTGGTGACTGCAGGAAATAAGTATACTCTTTTTAGGAGAAAAAAATGAGTTTCTATAAGTTTTATTTGCAAAAATTAAGAGAAGAATGTTCTATGATTTGATTTTGGCATGTTCTAAATTTTACAGTACATGTGATCACTTTTATAGAAAAATAAGTGTGATTTTATTCTTAGATAAAATGAGAAATTTGCTGTAGATGGTAAACAATTAATTATCTTTTCTTTACACCATTAAACTATTCATGAACGGATGAATATCTGAATGCTCATTTATTTTGAGTTCAGTAATGCCTGTTACACTGCACTTAAATCTGTGTGAGAAACTTGGTTGGATAAAAATATAGTAAAGAATATTGATAGTTGATTGAAAGGCACGTCTACATTTTTGGTTAACAAGGTATCAGTTGGAGGGAGTCGCAGAGATCTGTGGTTTTTAGTGATCCATGAATGAGATCTGCATCCCTCCTGCTGTGAAGAGTGAAGGTACTGCTTCTGAAGGCCCAAAAGGTGACATAATGGATGACAGCTAAATATTCAAAACATTTAAGACAGATGTGAAGAATGCAAATTACATGAAGAGACAAATATGAAACCAGAATTTTCCTCAAAAACCATTTAAAAGGACTTAGAAGAGTCTGGGGCCTTATAAAATTGCAAAGCTTCTCTAAGGAAAAGGACACTGTCATTAGGACAAAATGGCAACAAACAAATTGGGAAAAGAGGACTAATATTCAAAATATACAAAGAACTCAAGAAGTTAGACTCCACAGAGCCAAATAACCTTACTAAAAATGGGGTACAGAGCAAAACAAAGAATTCTCAGCTGAGGAACATGGAATGATTGAGAAGTATCTAAAGAAATATTCAACATCCTTAGTCATAAGGGAAATGCAAATAAAAACAACCCTGAGATTCCACCTCACACCAGTTAGAATGGCTAAGATAAGAATCTCAGGTGACAGCAGATGCTGGCGAGGATGTGGAGAAAGAGGAACACTCCTCCATTGTTGGTGGGATTGCAGACTGGTACAACTCTGGAAATCAGTCTGGAGGTTCCTCAGAAAACTGAACATTGAACTACCTGTGAACCAAAAAAAAAAAAAAAAAAAAGCAGGAAGTTGGATGGGGAGAGAGGTGCATGGGGACCTGGGAGGCATTCAGGGAGAAAAAAAAGAATATTATGATTGAAATATATTGTATAAAATTCTCCAAGTATAAATAAAAATATTAACCCTCCTAAAGAGAGTCTAGGGTCTCATTTTAAAATACTTGCAAATTGTCCTTGACATTTAGCATAATAATCTACCAAATAAAATGATCTTGACTCCATATTAATTTGTGTGCATATGTATGTACATGTTGATATGAATGTATAGGCTTGTGAGTACATGCATGTAAATGCATAAACACATGTGTGCTTAGAGGCCAGAAGTCAACTTAAGGTGTAACTTGTAAGGAGCCATATTGTTTTTTGAGACAGTCTTATTCACTGGCCTAGAGCTTACCATGTAGGCCAGACTGATGGGGCAGCAAGTCCCAGTGTTCTCTATGTCTCTATGCTCACAGAGCTGAGATTATAATTGTACAGCTCCTGTGTTGTGTCTATGTGCTTGATTTATTGTTTTTATTTGAGTTCTGGAGGTTGAACACAAGTTCTCAAGCTCCTGTTTCAAGGTCTTGGCTTCCTGAGCTGTATCCTCAACTGCTCCAAAATTACTTTTAGAAACTGAATTATCAATATCAACTCGGGGGATATTGACAATTTAGATGTGTTCATAAGACACATATGCAGAATATAGGATGTAGGTAAGGATGCACAGTAAGCCCTGACTTCATGCCAGTTATCCATGTTACTATGATGTTCACTGCATCACATTCAGGAACAAACTAGTTAATGACTTCTTTCCTGTGACAATTATATCCGATTAAGTTTTGAGAAAATTGTTCTCAAATTGTCTTCGAGTTAATCTTCTAAGATTCCCAGTGGAGTTTTCCTTTTAGTCATACATGTGTGTTGCCTATCATTCAGGTTTTATGACTTGAAAAAATACAAACATTGTATCTCCTTCCAAAAAATACTCTATGTAATTAGTTAAGATAGTTAGAATACATTTACTTATATTCAAAATTTAAATAATCATTCTACATTAAATGTTAGACATAAGGTCAGTTTATCAAAATTAAGCCTGCTAAAAGAGATGCTTAGTTTCTACGGAAAAATTATAAACACATAAACACTAGCAAACCCAGAAACACACTTCAAATTTCTAAGTAATTATTCAAGATGCTAATCTTATATTATTGCTATAAAACACTATAAAATTTTATTTTGCCTCTTCCTTTTTTTAAAATACTCCTATGATTGGATGTTGTGGTACATACCTGTAAGCTTAGCACGTGACACTCAGAAACAAAGGAAAAAGGCTTTAGGCCTGCCTAGGCTAACTAGTTGGACTTTCTGTAAAAGATTAGAAAGAAGGAGAGTAAAAGAAAAACTCCTTTGACTGTAAATATTGACAAAAAAGCAAGTAGAGAAAAGTCAATTTACAAGTAGTAGGCATTAGAATGTGTGTGTGTGTGTGTGTGTGCGCATTTATAATTTCTGCCTGAAGTTATAATCTAATAGTGAAATCACATATTATTAAAAGTCATGCAAATATGTATAAATTGTAACTTTAGTAACTGGTGGAATAGTCAGATGTGTCGGCAACTGTTAGTATAAATGCTATTATTGTACTAACAAAAGGTAATGGAAAAATTACCTTATAAATGATTCAGATGTTAATTTTCATGAAGGAGTTTTAGGCAGACAGTTCAAACCACGGAAGCAGCATGTGCAAATATGATTGGTAATATATGACACAATGTAACCATGCTGAAGAATATCTAGAACTGTCCATCAAAACCTGTGTAACTCATATTATAAATTGACTCTTCCTCCTAGGATGAGGCCAACCCATTGAAAACCATCAAAACATAATCTAGCACAGTCAGTTTTGCTCTGAAGAATGATTGCTTGAGTTGCAATACAAAGAGGAAGAAGAGGAGATTTCAGATAGACTTGTAGGGGCCCAGCAGAACAATGACCAGAGTAGACAGCCAAATGTTCACAAAAGAAAATCAATAATAATAGATTAGATGAGGTCATAAGGGGGAAAACAATGAGACTACAGAAAATTATGACATATCGAAAATGTCCCACATCGAAGCAGGGAACATCAGAAAAAATTTTCAGTAGCATGTCATGATTATGGACCTGGCCATATCTGATCTGAGATATAATCGAGCCATTTAGTAGAAAGGTAAACTATAGTAGCAAATAAGTCAAGCTAGACATTGAAGTCTGCAGGAGAAACAACATCACTGTCAAATGTTGTCAAAGAGGGTTTTTCAGATAAGCCCTGAATTACTTGACTTGGCAGTGTGACGACTTTGTAGTGCCATTTCCATGATGGGGTGTCCAGTTATTCCCATTCATAGGAGTCTTCTCAAGGTGACTGGTTCTGTAGAAATAGAGAAAAATTTTCAGATTATGTTGACATTGAAAAGGAGAGAGAGAGAAAATACATCATTTATGAACCATCAGAGGTCATAGGGAATTGTGGGAAAGACCTGTATCCTTTTAATTTACTTATTTACTTATTTATTTTGGATTAATGAGAAAAATTTAAAAATTTTCTGTTTTGGGGGGTAAGATTTTTATTGGATATTTTATGTATTTACATTTCAAATGTTATCCCCTTCCCCTGGGCCTTCACAGGACCAAGGGCTTCTCCTCCTATTGATGCCAGACAATGCTATCCTCTGCTACAAATGCAGCTAAAGCCATGGGTCCTTCCACTATTTGGTTGGTGGTTTAGTCCCTGGGAGCTCTGAGTGGTCTGGTTGGTTGATATTGTTGTTCTTCCTATGGGGTTGCAACCCTTCAGCTCTTTCAGTCCTTTCTCTAACTCCTCCATTGGGGTTCCTGTGCTCAGTCTGATGGTTAGCTGCAAGCATTCTCATCTGGATAAGTAAGACTCTCACAGAGTCTCTTAGGAGGCATCCATATCAGGCTCATGTCAGCAAGCACTTCTTGGCATTAGCAATAGTGACTGGGTTTGGTGGCTGCATATGGGATGGATCCCCAGATGGGGCATGAAATCCTTAGGCAAATGAGTGGAACTAGAAAATATCATTCTGAGTGAGGTAACCCAGTAATAAAAGACCACACATGGTATGCACTCACTGATAAGTAGATATTAGCCCAAGCTCAGAATACCTAAGATACAATTCACAAACCATATGAAACTCAAGAAGAAGGAAGACAAAAATGTTGATGTTTCAGTCCTTCTTAGAAGGGGGAACAAAATACTCACAGGAGGAAATACAGGGACAAAGAAGGGATCAGGGACTGAAGAAAAGAATTTTCAAATAGGAAATATACACCTTATACATTTTAGATGGAGTTTTATTCTCTGAAATGGGGATAATTTTAGAGTTTTCCAGTAAAAGATGACTTTAGACAGCAAGGAGGCCATTTCCACATTTGTAATTAGAGCTAAAATAATATGCCAGTGGTAGCCAGAGGGAAAGCTCCAGGTCAGTGTTAGTACAAATCCCATATTTCCTATGTTCACTATATGACACTGGTAGATATTATCTTCTGAAAGTTCATGAGTAATGAGAAGACCAAAGTTTCCATGTTGGTGAATCTTTGAAAAGGCATTGTAGAAAGTAGATAAATGGGTTGACAAAATTGACTCATAGGAGATTTAACAACTGAGTGAACAGTTACTATCACTGATCATTTCCAATTACATTTTTAGACATTCAGGATGTTTGGGACTTTGGTCCTGAGTCTTGGCAGTTTATGAGTTTGTGCTCGATAGCATCTCTAAATAGAAAGAAGGAGCAATGGCACGGCAATCCACTATACACCCCGCTGTACAGTAATTCTGAAAAAGGGGACAAGCAACTCCCCGGGAAGGGGAATGCAATGTAGAGAATGCTAAGTGTGTGTGTGTGTGTGTGTGTGTGTGTGTGTGTGTGTGTGCACGTGCACATGGTCATGTGTGTTTGTGTGCATACATGAGTCAGATTTAAATGTCATCCTGATTCTGACTTACTGTACCTGGGTAGACTGAAATTTCTCCTAAGCATAGACTACCAAAGGACTGATATTTAGTGAAAATTTAGGAATTTTAGGATCTATAGATCCATGCAGGTAAATATCATATTTATTAACACTTTAGTTCAAACAAAATAACTCCCTCATGTCTAAATTTATAAATAACCCATAGAGGTTATTTAAAACACTCAGACATACTTGGCATGAAAATTGGCAGTATTGGGCTAGCAAGACACTTAACCCCCAAGCCTAATAACCTCATTTTGATCCACATAACCCACATGGTAGAAAGAATGAACTGACTCCAGTCAGTTGTCTTTTGACCTTTACATGCAGGCCACAGGAAACACACATGCACATTAGAGCACACATGAACACACACACACACACACACACACACACACACACACACACACCAAACAAGGATGTGTATCTTTACTTACACAAACATGTAGACACAGGAGCTGAGCAGAATTCTATTTCTACGTTACAAACTTATCCAGACTTCCTAAAGTATGGATTTGTTGTAAGTTTAATGATATTTTATAAAAGTTTAAAATAGTTACAAGGATAAACTTAGGAGTGAGAAAATAATATATTCAATATTGGTCCTGTATTTACCAATGAGACTTGAAAGAGTCGCTCAACCTCTCCAAATTTTAGTTTCCTAACTTTAAAATGAAGGAGGAAATGAATAGTTAATAGATAATCATAAGGATTAATTGAAATATTTTATCTAATTACATAATACAGGCTGAAGCAACAAATAGATTTGGGCCTAGCTTACACACACGCACACACACACACACACACACACACACACACACACACGCACATGAATGCATACATACAAATCATTACTTTACCTAACAAGCTTAGAGCCCAAAATATAGTTTTTTATGCACACAAAATGTAAACCAAGGATGGTGTCAATTGAGCTTTTAAGTGACCCTCCCATGAATTTATATGTTAAGAAATACTGAATGCCTTGGAAACATTTTCTTAGAATTCTTTGGAATGTTTTGTACTGCTACTGTTTTAATGATGACTCTGATAAAATGAATTAAAAGATAAAGAAAAGCAGTTTACTGAGGGATATCTGTGTCTGAGTATTCCTGACTGATTCCACATGTACTGGCAATGTGAATGAGGTAATCTTTTTGCCTTGGTTGGGGCAAGAACTGCAGTAATGTATGCAAAATTCACATGGAGCTTGTCTATAAGAAGTCCCTGCAGTTCTTCCAGTTTATATGAAGAGGCTTAAGATGTTGCCTGAGGCATCATTTTTTCCTCCCCAAGGCAAACTGAAATGCCACAAACTGAATTGTTTTCACACTATTAATGTATTCTTCTCTCTTTCAATTTCCCAGAGAGCTGACATCGGGATTTCAGCTTTAACCATCACTCCAGACCGGGAGAATGTTGTGGATTTTACAACACGCTACATGGACTACTCAGTAGGGGTCCTACTGCGAAGGGCAGAAAAAACAGTGGATATGTTTGCCTGCCTTGCACCATTTGATCTATCTCTGTGGGCCTGCATTGCCGGCACAGTCCTTCTTGTGGGACTCCTGGTCTACCTCTTGAACTGGCTTAATCCCCCACGGTTGCAAATGGGATCAATGACATCTACTACACTCTACAACTCCATGTGGTTTGTGTACGGGTCCTTTGTACAGCAAGGTAAGAGAAAAGGTGCATTTTCCTACTAAGAAGGAAGGAAAATAATGTTTCAAATAATCAGTTAAAATAATTTTGTATACGGCATCAGTAAGACTTTTTGACGATCTTCACAGCAGTGCTCAGAAAGATAACATTTCCTACTGTCTCTTAGTAGATCTCAGGCATAGCAGGCTTCCAGCATTAATGGCTGTTTGTCTTTTGATGTAAGTTCAGTTTCATCAGCAAAGGCAATGCTGAATGTCAGTGATAAGATTCACAGGGTACCTCAAGGTCAGTTTTTCCTTTCAAACTCTGACTTCCTGAGAAATAGATTTTCTGGCACCAAAGTCCTTACTACTACAGAAAATACTCTTCTATTATTTACATGTACAAGAGAGGTTAGTTGTTGTTCTTCATTCAAGATGTTTTCTTTTCTCCAAACATTGATTAATAGTCCAAAGACATTACTTAATATGAGCCTATAATTCCTGCTAATATATCATCATTATCAATGAATTTACCTTATAACTTCATTATACCCAAAATCATGTCTTTACTTTGTAATCCATATCCAGTCAACTCTCTTCGTTACAAATCTTTAATTAACTATATGGTTATCCCTGTTTCAGGAAGACCATATCTTTTGCATGGCCTCGTACAGTCTACAGCTAATGGAGAAAATTGAAGAACAAGGACTGATAGTCTGGCAAATTTAACCCAGGCACTGAGCACAAGAAATACATGTGAGAATTAACATAACTGAGTAGAGAATAAGTGTGGAGAGCCATGGAGATTCAGGAGATCTGTGGTATTGGCTAGATTGAAGCAGTAAAACTTCAATAACCACAGTGACAAACAAAAGAAGGGAAAAGCCTCGATAGAGCTCTCAGTGGTGACTGGCAGTCATCACTGGAATAATTCAAGGGAAGAATCTGAAGTGTAATAGCATGCATTCCTTATAGCGATATTTCAGTAAGCTGGATTTGTGTGATTTTTAAAATTCTGTTGGAAAATAAAATCAAATTATTGTTGTAAAGGTGTTAATTAGATTGAGTGACAAATTTCCTATTGAAGCAAAGGTTTGTCTTTGTTCCATAGTATCTCAAGTCTCTGCTGACAGGCCAGTCCAGAGGTTCAAACATTTCGCTCATTTAATTTATATATCCAGCTAAGGGATGTCAGTTCAGGCTGTGGTCCTTGGGTTTCTCTTTGTGAGCTTCTCTACACTTCTCTCTTCCTGGGACATTTGTTCTTGTTTACAGCATCAGAGTTGGTTTCTACAACATGTGGGATTCTGCAGTCTCCATTGTGGAATTGTCCCTTCAGAATATGTATTGAATTTGCTTGACTTGGAAATTTTTATGGCAATTAAAATTACTAAAATTGTGAAGTTTTAAGTAGACAAAAATGTAGTAAAACATAAATAATTATTAAATAAAAAACTAAATCTAACTCAGCTCTAGATAGGTTATTACCAAGACAATGATTAAAATGGTAAACTCTGGGTTAACTAAGAAAAACTAGAAGGATCAATAGGAGTAAAATACAAAGTAAGAGAAAGAAGATACCCAGTTTAAACAGAAGAAAGTAGCAGAAATCTTGATGGGATTAGAAACAACAGTGTAAATATCAATGAGTGACTTAGATGGATAGTCATAGAAGTGGGCACCTGATTTCTTAAAAATAAACAGTAGACGACAAGTCATCAGTATGTGTATATTCACATTTCTGAGGTTAAAAGCTGATGGAAGACCCCAGTGCAGACAAATGAAGGTAAAATGAACCTCCTGCAACAACCTATAGTTTGGACTGGAGAAAATGACGTGAGCTGCCTGTTAAAGTCAGTCATCAAACCCAAAGAAGAATGGCTAGGCTGGTGACAGAAATGCCCAGTGCTACAAGAAAGAAGAGGTGACATAGCTGGACGTAGTTATGCTGTTGCACCTCACCTCTTCCCTTCCTATCAGTGGTGTCTGCGCATAGTTTCAACAACCATGGGACTTGCTAGTAACTGTAACTCTTGAACTTCTAATTAGTGTAAATAGTCACTAGACCACTCTCTGGATGGACAAACTCCACCAGGCCAAACACAGAATTATTTTATATACACTTTAAATCTTTCACTGCCAGCTGTCTAGACACACAGAGACATCTTAACAATATTCTTGATTTTCCCCTCTGTTTCTACATCCTTTATGCCAGTTCTGTCCATTTTGTGTCATAAATATTTTAGGAGTGGAAGTTATTTTCTCACATGAAGTAATTAGACTTCATTTCTTCCCTGAAATATAGGTACCCCATACATCTCTTTCTTTTTCTGACTTTCCCCTGAAAATAACTGGTGTGTGTGTGTGTGTGTGTGTGTGTGTGTGTGTGTGTGTGCATGCGGTGTTTCTGTGCCATGAAAATCTAACCACAGTATTTCCCATCTTCACATGCTTTCTTAACATCTCACCATCCTCTGCATGCAGGTCTGAGCCCATTATGGTCTGACTACTATTCCAGCACAGCAGTCATCCAGAACTCAAAATTCCTGTCTACTGACACTGAGAAATCACAACAAATAGACAATCACTCTAAACCATGCAGTAATTTAGCTGAGGTGAGCCAGGCGGCATCTTTTCTACTTTTATTGGATATCTTCCGGAAGTACTTCTGATGTCATCTTGTCCAGTCTTTACTCTCACCCTGTGTTCTGACTTGGCAAGTTTCTGCTCATCCTCCAAATCTCATCTGGGTTTCCCCTGTTTCAAGAATCTTTTTCAGGCTAAGGCACTATCTTCATGTTTTTTAAGATAGATTTATTTTGGTACTTATAAGAATATGCAAAGAATGAGATATTTCTTTATAAAACTTATTGTCACCTGTATATTGTTTTTAAATAAAATTTATTATAAAAATTTCAAATGATGGAAAACATCATGCAGCAAACCCAACCAGATCCCAATTCTATACAGTCTAATCAACGTGTGCACAGTTAATAATGCATTTCAAAACTGGATATTTTTAAGTGCACACTCTATTTACTTTCCTTGTACCTTTGCCTATAACTCAGTGTCTTTTACATTGGAAGTGGTTAATAAATGTGCACTGAAACGTCAAAGGATGAACAAAAGCTAAATATTTAAGTGATAAAATGCAAATCTAACAGTCATTATGTGCTTATTAGATTGTAATCCGAAAAAATATTTTCACTGAAATTCTTTCCCAATGACCCAAAATCATCAAGTCAAAGAAGTTATGTGTACTATGTGCAATGTACCCACTACTTTACATTTTGAGAAAGAGAATGAAAGAGAGAGAGAGAGAGAGAGAGAGAGAGAGAGAGAGAGAGAGAGAGAGAGAGAGAGGATCTCTGAAGTTGTAGAATTATTTCTAAGAGCATTGTCCAAAGTGTGGACAAATGGGCTTTCTGAATTTTTCTTCAGGTCACAAAAAAATCCAGGAAGTTCTAGAGTAAAACCAAGCAAACATAAAAATGCTACCTGCATGGTCGGTCCTCAGGCTTTAGCTCTATAAAGATGCAGGGGTTTTATAACATAAGTTTCATAACATTAAGTATGTTCCTAGCAAAACTGCTTTGTTAAATGTTCCTCACAGACTATAGGTTGGCTGTGAATTATACAAATTCATAACGAAGGATAATGCTGAATTGTATGCGATGAACCAACTTATTTTGGGGAAGCTGCTGCCTGTTCACGGACTAACAATGAAAAGGTGAAGCCATTAAAAGATACTGAGGGCATTGTTATACTATGATTAAAAGCAAATTAAAGGCTCATAAACTCAATGAAAAGAGAATCAATGAGTAGCACTGTCCGTGAATAAGCAATAGATTTGGACTTAGTGATAATTCCTAATGAAAATACAGTCTCTTTCAGAGGAAGCACAGCTGTTATTTCAAAATTAAATATTTATTGACACTATTTTAGATTGAAGATTGAATGTTTAAGCCTTCTCGTGGTTCTGAAAGGAGACCGCAAGAACTAAAAGCAGGAAAATATTAAATATATCTGAGTTGTTTCCTACTCCTATTCTAAAAAAATCAGCGATTTTACAGCATTCTGGAAAAACAGATTTGAGAATTCCAACTGTGTAAAAGCAATGGTCTATTACAGAGATAAACTCAGTGCATCTGTGTGGCTAGAACATTGGAGCTTGTGAATTAGGTTGTTAAATGCAAGAATGAGAGGCCAATTTAATATGTTTTGTTGTCATTTTATATCATCCCTCATCACACCTCTCTCCTTGAAGTTAGCATATTAAAAACACTGGAGCTGGAGTTTCAAAGACCCTCTAATGGGTCATTCATTGATATTTCCTCTAATGCCGTCGAAGCTCAACTGTTTTGTTCACAGAAGTGACTCTATGTAATTTGTTATTTATAAACATAGTGTAAAGGGAAATCTTGAGTTGTTCTCCTACGGTTTTGTGTGATTTGAAGAACCATAAGTGCTTATAGCCATGCATATGTCTATCAGCAAGCATCCTTTACATAGCAACTATGTCCCAGGAACAAGAGGACCAGAGAGAGGAACAAGGAACAAATTAAATAGAATAGTATCATGCCCAACCTAGATAATTGAATATGTTACTAAATAAGAACTAATATTTGTTTTATTTATTCTTTGAGAACATCATATGATATATTATTTTTTTTCTCATTCCACAACTTTTCCCAGATATACCACCCAGTATATACACACCTCATCTCTCTCTCTCTCTCTCTCTCTCTCTCTCTCTCTCTCTCTCTCTCTCTCTCTCTCTGTCTTTTCTCTCTCTTACATACAAACACTGCCCCCCCCCACACACTACAAACTATGGACTCCAATTTAGTTTGGTCACTCCTAAGCACGGGGCGTGCCTGGAGTGTGGCTGATATTCTCAGTCTTACTCCATTAAAAAATTGATTTTCCTCCTTTCAGCAGTTATTGTTTACAAAGAGCTCCTTGGCTAGGGGTGGAATTTGTTACCTGCTTCCTTCTCTGTGTTAGGATTTTGTCCAGGTGAGCGTGTCTCTGTGTTCACATGTGCATTTTCCTTGTTGTATCTGGAAAATGCTGTTTTCTTAAAACCATCCACTACTTCTGTCTCTTAATATCTTTCCAGTCCCTATTCCCTGGGGCCCTGAGCCTTTAAGGAAAGGGATGATAGAAACATCCCATTCATGGCTGTCAACTCTAAAGTCTCTTACTCTCTGCATGTTGAAAGACATAATACTTGTAAGAGTGTTCTATGACATGTCAATGTTTTTTAATAAACTGGAGCCTAGCAAAACCACTTCCAATTATAGGATTAGTTAAAGTTATTGAAAACAGAAGAAAAGGAAAACTCTTTTGTTAGTTTTGAGGATCAAAGAGGTCTACAAATGCTAGTACTGAATAGGAAAGGGGCCCAAGGGAGTGGTAGGAAAGCTAAAAATAACTCCATACTTCCGCACAAGAGTTAACATAAGAGGCAGCCCACTGGCTTTTAAATCTCAGGATAATTTTTGAAGGTAATAAAACTTCCCAGTGCCAGGTAGATTGCATTGTTACAGAGAATCACAGCTTTATCATTTCCACAAAAGAGACTTGAGAGAACAACCCTGCCTTTAGAAACTTTAGATAGAAAAACTCAGAAACCCCTATTTTAATAATGTAGAGCTCAAATAGGAAATCCCAGAGTATTGAGGACTTAGGATTCAATAGCAAAGTCACTTTGTAACGCTATCTGGTATTTGGTATTCTATTTGAATATAACAGAAATGATATTGGCTAGCTAGATCAGTTGTTTACTGACAGCAATAACCTCGGGGAGAAAGGAAGTCATTCCCAGTGACAGTTGACTGGGCTCTAAAGACAGATTTCTCCCCATATTCTGTTCGGACACGAGTAACTAAAAAAGATGTCTGTTATTTTTATTTATGTTCAAACAGCACCTCTGCTGTTGCTAATTATGATTGGCAGCCTTTAACCAAGGCAGTGCCAAGCACTTGCAGATCTGCCATAGCCACTTTGAATCTCTCCATTCGGCTTTAAGCTTTAGAACATTACGGTGTACTCTCATTCATTTTGCTAACAACAGAATTCTCTGCCACGGAAGCAAATTTTCAAGGATGGTAACCAGAGAATGGCGAGGATTAAATGTGAGTGTGTTAGTTTAACTTCCCATGGACCTTAATGAACTAAAAGGTGACCCCAGGAGCCACAAGCATGTAACATGCTCTTGATGACTGTCTCTGTTCCTTTGACCCTTCTGATTAAGACAGAAAACCTCCCACGATGATGAACCAGCTTTGTAATGGTTAAAAGTAATTAAAAAATTATAAAGCACAAATCAGACTCTGCTTAGAGTAAGAACAGATACAAACTATATTTTTGAATCCTAAAAAAATCCATGTGAAGATGTTCTGTAATGAAAGTTTGATTGCTTGAATAAAGCAAAGAAGTAGTTTCTCATTAAAATATTTAACAAATCCAAAGATGATTTTAAACAAATACACTAAATGCTAGATTTAATGCTAATTTAATGCTAAATTTAATGAGAGAAAGGGCAGATGTTCCAGACCATTTAAAATAACTTTCCCTAGCATGTAAATTGTATTAGGTTTTTAGCGATTAATATCACGATTCACCTCAGTTTAGGAAAGAGGTATAGAAACAAGTATTGCTGAGGGGACTTATCCCAGGGTGGTTTAGGATTGATTAAAGATAAATACTGGGACTCAAGGGACCACAGATCATGTAGAAAACAGCAGGTTAGACTATAAATTTGGAAATTCGATTTTAGATTGACATGCCAAAACCTTCATCTACTTTCCCGTCTCATTTATGAATATGTAGTTAGATACATAATCCTGATGGCTGTATCCCTTAAAATTGTCTGTGCCCTTCAAAATCCAACCCAACATTTGAAACCGTAAGACTGGATTTAGTCTAGCTCATCACTGCCTACGATCTGATCATAATGCACCTTACACTAGGTAACGGCTTCTCACCACCAGGTTAAAACTTGGAAAGGTAATAATGGTCTTGAAGCATATTAGTTGTTGTATAAGGTTTATTTATTTTTACTTTATGTATGTGGGTGTTCCGCCTATGTATATATGTCCATGTACCAGGTGTATGGCTTGTGCTCACAGAGGCCAGAAGAGGATGTTAAATCCTCTGGAACTGGAGCTACAAAATTTTGTGAGCTGAAACATGCATATTAGGTTCAGGTTATCTACAAGGGCAGAAAGTGCTCTTAACCGCTAAGGCATTTATTTCTCCAGGCCTGTGAGACACTTTTTTTCTAAAACTCTCGAATATTATACATGCATATATATATACATACATACATACATACATACAAACATAAATAGTACATACACAGACAGACACACAGACACACAGACACACACACAGACACACACACACACACATATATATATATATATATATATATATTCCAATGTATACTTGGCAGGACAAATTAGTACAAATTCATATTATTTCGTATTATCTATCTTGTCATATATATCGCTGTCTGCTGTCTGACATTTGTAAACTACATGCTTTTTTTTTTCCAGAGGTAAGGACTAAATAAGGTGCCTTATATGTGGCTGGGCAAGCACTCTACAACTAAGAGAAATCCTCAACTTTATAAACTATGTGCTTTATGGCAATTTGTGTGTTTTTTGCATGTGTCGTGTGTGTAAAAATTTAACATTAGACTAAGCATGACACCTATTACTGCTCTATGGACACATGAAATAGTTCTTTGATTTGTGGCCACAGACCAAATTTATAGATTCTTCTAATGTTTACAACCCCATATCTTGGCCTCCAAGTTAACAACCCGTTTGAAACTGGCACACAGCCTGTTCTGTCTACCTCAGTTGTTTTCTAACCATGAACATTTATATCCATTGTCCAAGTTCAACTTTTGTATGTCCTAAAAGCAACCCTTATGCCTTTCCAAATTTAAATTCTTCCTTCTTCAGGAATCATCTACATAGATATTAAATATGAATTATTTATCTAGTAACAAAAGTGAACAGAGCAACATGGTATCTGTCTTCATGGGTTTTAAAATACACAATGAAACAAACTAAAAAACACATAGGGCTTCCATGGCACCTTAGCCATTATGTTTGAGAAACTGAGGTGCTACTGAGACAATATGACTTCTCCTTATAATTAAATTATCTGTAAAGCATGAAGAGTTGTTGATGGTACTCTACTTTAACTTGAATCCTTTCAAGAATGTCTGTAGTGCCATCTTTCTTTAAAAAGCATAGAGTGATTTTACTATATTTGCTATATTGAGCAGCACCAACTCTTCAATTATTTACTGTTCAAAGGGTTAAGCCATTTAGTCTTTATCCTCTGCCTTACACCACCACCCGAGGAGTGTTATGCTCCAGAAATGCATTGCCTGGAGTGTGCTGCTGCTTAATAAATCACTCCATCTTGTTTATCTTTCTCTTGACATATATCTAACAGCAGGAACCATTATCCAGTGCCAATGTTAAGTTCTATTGACATTTACTCTTAATTAACTACCCTATTGCCAAAAAGTTTTGCATTGGTAACAAATTGTCTTTATTTAATGCTGCCTTGTACAGGGAGAAAAATGAGTTTGAAATAATTGAAATCTCTTTGCTCCTTTTCTAGAAGACTGGTTCATGTTACTGCATAAACAAAATACAATTCATATTTCAATTACTTTCATATATTAATTAAGCATCTTAGTGATTATATGTAACAAGCAATGTTCTTGCTAAATAGATACTAAAGAGTTCAAATTGTTCAGAAAGATGGCTCAAGGTGAATGCTCTTGAAATCAGAGATGGTATGGTTTCTATTTACATTGATGCCATTTTAGAAATCTAATATTGAGCAAATTCTGAAGGGTAAGCAGGGAGAATGAAGACAATGTAAATCACAGAGCTATAAAGCACACATGGTCAGGTATAGGTAGATACAAAGCTTCCATTCACAGAAATTGTAACAGCCCAAGAGCAGGTGAGCTGAGGGAGGTCCATGTGCACAGATTGTGGGTCTTAGACTTTGAGTTTCATATCCACAGAAATGAAGAGTCACAGAAGTGTTGTTAGAGAAAACACACAATTTTTAGAGAAAGCATTAATAAACAAATTTTTCTAGTTTTCCTGCCTTCAGATCCTCCAGCATATGGGAAAAGTTAGCACTTTTTCAAAAATGTAAACTTAAATAAAAATGAGCTGTGCTGATATTTTATTCATCTATAGCTATCAAAGGAAATTTGTGTTTGCTCATAAAGTATATATATAAATTTTACTTTTTAAATCCCTAGCTCAAGATCCACTGTAAAATCAGGCAGCTGTTACCTATGTTTGACAACATATGAACAGCCAGTCCAAAACTACCCCCTTTTTGAGGCTTTATTTTTTTCTTTATTTTTTTTAATCTTTATTAACTTGAATATTTCTTATTTACATTTCGATTGTTATTCCCCTTCCCGGTTTCCTGGCCTATATCCCCCAAACCCCTCCTCCTCCACTTCTATATGGGCTTCCCCTCCCCATCCTCCACCCATTGCCGCCCTCCTCCCAACAATCACGTTCAGTCTTAGCAGGACCCAGGGCTTCCGCTTACACTGATGATCTTACTAGGATATTCAATTTTTACCTGAGGTCAGAATCCAGGTCAATCCATATAGTCTTTAGGTAGGGCTTAGTCCTAGAGCTCTGGTTGTTGGCATTGTTGTTCATATGGGGTCTTAGGCCCTTCAAGCTCTTCAGTTCTTTCTCTGATTCCTTCAACGGGGGTCTGTTCTCAGATCAGTGGTTTGCTGCTGGCATTCGCCTCTGTATTTGTTGTATTCTTGCTGTGTCTCTCAGGAGAGATCTGCATGTGGTTCCTATCTGCCTGCACTTCTTTGCTTCATCATCTTGTCTAGTTGGGGTGTATATATATAGGCCACATGTGGGGCAGGCTCTTTGAATGTTCTTCTGTGTCTGTTTTAATCTTTGCCTCTCTATTCCCTGCCAAGGGTATTCTTGTTCCCCTTTTAAAGAAGGAGTGAAGCATTCACATTTTGATCATCCGTCTTGAGTTTCATGTGTTCTAGGCATCTAAGGTAATTCAAGCATTTGGGCTAATAGCCACTTATCAATGAGTGCATACCGTGTGTCTTCTCTGTGATTGGGTTAGCTCACTCAGGATGATATTTTCCAGTTCCAACCATTTGCCTACGAATTTCATAAACTTGTTGTTTTTGATAGCTGAGTAATATTCCATTTTGTAGATGTACCACATTTTCTGGATCCATTCCTCTGTTGAAGGGCATCTGGGTTCTTTCCAGCTTCTGGTTATTATAAATAAGGCTGCTATGAACATAGTGGAGCACGAGTCTTTTTTATATGTTGGGGCATCTTTTGGGTATATGCCCAAGAGAGGTATAGCTGGATCCTTAGGCAATTCAATGTCCAATTTTCTGAGGAACCTCCAGACTGATTTCCAGAATGGTTGTACCAGTCTGCAATCCCACCAAAAATGGAGGAGTGTTCCTCTTTCTCCACATCCTCGCCAGCATTTGCTGTCACCTGAGTTTTTGATCTTAGCCATTCTCACTGGTGTGAGGTGAAATCTCAGGGTTGTTTTGATTTGCATTTCCCTTATGACTAAAGATGTTGAACATTTCTTTAGGTGTTTCTCAGCCATTCGGCATTCCTCAGCTGTGAATTCTTTGTTTAGCTCTGAACCCCATTTTTTAATAGGGTTATTTGTCTCCCTGCGGTCTAACTTCTTGAGTTCTTTGTATATTTTGGATATAAGGCCTCTATCTGTTGTAGGATTGATAAAGATCTTTTCCCAATCTGTTGGTTGCCATTTTGTCCTAACATCAGTGTCCTTTGCCTTACAGAAGCTTTGCAGTTTTACGAGATCCCATTTGTGGATTCTTGATCTTAGAGCATAAGCCATTGGTGTTTTGTTCAGAAATTTTTCCAGTGCCCATGTGTTCAGATGCTGCCCTAGTTTTTCTTCTATTAGTTTAGTGTGTCTGGTTTGATGTGGAGGTCCTTGATCCACTTGGACTTAAGCTTTGTACAGGGTGATAAGCATGGATCGATCTGCATTCTTCTGTTCTTCTCCAGTTGAACCAGCACCATTTGCTGAAAATGCTATCTTTCTTCCATTGGATGGTTTTGGCTCCTTTGTCAAAAATCAAGTGCCCATAGGTGTGTGGGTTCATTTCTGGGTCTTCAATTCTGTTCCATTGGTCTATCTGTCTGTCTCTGTACCAATACCGTGCAGTTTTTTATCACTATTGCTCTGTAATACTGCTTGAGTTCAGGGATAGTGATTCCCCCTGAAGTCCTTTTATTGTTGAAGATAGTTTTAGCTATCCTGGGTTTTTTGTTATTCCAGATGAATTTGCAAATTGTTCTGTCTAACTCTTTGAAGAAATGGATTGGTATTTTGATGGGGGTTACATTAGATGATAATGAGTGATGCCTAAGATTGTCCTCTATCCTCAGCCTGAACAGCATGGCATATAGATGCCTCCCATTCACACAAACATACATATGCAACATGAAAACACATATAAACACACATGTAAATACACACATACACATAAACACATGCACAAACACACTAAACATTATTATTATTATCATTATCATTATTATTATTATTAGACTTTAATAAGGTTGAGCCAAAGTACTTATTGTACTAGAATTGGTGAAACCTACTTTCTCCAGATGAACTCTAGCAGTTCAGGCAGTAGGTGATATGCACGTCATAATATGTGAGGTGTACATTGTAGAAATACTCTGAAAATAGAAGTGGTGGACCCTGTCAAGCTATTTTGAATTTTCACAATATTTATATTATTTGTTTATAATATTTATAATATTTATAATAACAAATATTTATAATATTTGTTTCTGTTACCTGTTTGGGTCTCTGCTTAGCTCACTGCTCTGTAGCAAAGAGAGTTCTGAATCACATCTGACTGGACATTGATATGGGTCCAGGCATTCCAAAGGTAGATGTAGAGGCAAGAACCACAGCATACACTCCCCAATGCTCACACACAGTCTTTTTAGCAGTATATACATCGTGGTGGTGGTGGTGGTGGTGGTGGTGGTGGTGGTGGTGGTGGTGGTGGTGGTGGTGGTGATCAATTACAAAGACATGCATAGATTCCAGGGCATCAAAATTTGTATTGTGTCTCTCTGGGGCTACTGTGAGCATGACCAACCAGAATTTGGATGCTACACTCCCACCCAGAAGGGCCCAACTGGGGACCGGGTGATGGTTAGAGAAGTGGGCTTTTGTCCTCTTGGTTCTTTGAGCCTGCCAGGAGTTACAGAGAATAGGGTAAGATTGGCTGCAGGCAACATTCTTCTCAGCTGGGGGTGTACAGGACCTGCAGAAAGCAAAAGGCAACTTGTGTCAATCACAGCTAGGAATAGGAAGCTTTTCTCCAGCTCTTAGGCACACACTGTGCATGCAGGAGAAAGCTAGTCACTCTACAAAGCCGTATTTGGTACACGAGGTAGATGGCTGCAGAGCTAGTACAGAAGACGTCTTTGGGGTCCTGGAGATGGGAATTTAACACATAGAACTGTCCAAGTTCAGACAATAAGTGCCTTCCACTATGGCTCCTGGCTATAACACCAAGAAAATTAAATTTTCTTACTTAGGCTGTACTCCTACAATGGTTACAAAGGAGTCACGTAAAAGTATCTGCACTGATAAGAGTATGCGGGGACCAACCCTGTAGTTTATGATAACACCTGCAGACAGGACCAATCCTCTGTAGGTCTGGAGTGGCTCTCCCAGATCAATGGGATTTTTATGCAGTGTTATTGCTGTTGGCTTCCAGGGTTTTACACGTGTCCCATGTATGGTTGTTGCTTTGGTCCTTATGGAGAGAGCAGGTGAGTATTGGATGTTCTGCCTGCGCATTATTTGTAATGACAACACGTAAGGAAGATCATTTTCTTCTGAAAATGTTTGCCAGAACTAATGGAGAAGAGAAACCAGAGAGAGACACAAAAGTATAGGCATTCTTACTTATTTTTGAAACTTTTACTATCTCTCGGAAACAAGCAATAGGTAAATTAAAGCTAGTTGAGATACAAACACATACACGTATTTCTATTAGGCACGAACAGAAAGAATTTCTATGCTAAAGCAAATTGCTAAGAATGTCTTTCTTTTAGGGTAAACTCAGGCGTATTGCCTTCATTCTCAAATAAAGAGTATTAATCTTTCCACAGAGAACTCTTGGAGTAAAGAACTTAAAGAGTTTTTTTCTTGCTTATTTGAAATTTATATATACTCTGCTTTATCCACACAGATCACCCTATCAGCCAACATTCTTAATGGCATCAGAATATGTTGCTTCTCTTGCAGAAAAAAATCAATAACCTCTTACCCCCAATTTTCCTTCTCAAGGCCAGGTCTTTCCATTTAAAATTTTCTTGATTTTAAAATCTCTAGTCATTTGGTCACAGAGGGCCATCTGATGGGTAAGATTAAACAGCCAGGGCTTTGGCTGAGGAAGGAATGTGTGAACTCAGCAGTATCCCCCAGCAGCCTTCCTTTGAGAGATGAACAGTGCATCCACTAGGGTGCACTTCATCTCAAAGCCAGGAAAAAATTAAGGTCAAATTGTCTGCTGCCCAGAAAATAGTGCAAGTGGCCCTTCTGTCATGGAGGTAAATAATTGTATAGATTCGTGATACTTCTGAGACATTTTTTTTCAAGAAGTCTTTAATCCTTTGGATTCAGAAAAGGGTTTAGACTAAAAAGTGAAAATTAAAGCGCTCACCCGATGTTCATTGATTTTTAATTTTTTTTCTTGTGAGTTAGTATTGACCCAAATGACATTATATAAATGCTGACTTAAATTGGGTTAAGCAAGTTCGAAATTACATTTGATGACCTGAATAATTCATTAAGAGGGATAAACTTAAAAGCCTGCTTCTGTAGCGCAAATACTTTTCTTTTATAACAGAGAAGCTGGCTATACGCAACATCCAGGGTGGACACTTTTAAGTTGAAACGAATAACTTTCATGCTGCCAAATTATACGCAACACATATCTAACCGATGAACCAAAAGAGAGTAATTTGCCTAAGGAAAAATCACTCCATGCACTAAAAGGCAATTTAACATGCATTTACACCAAGAGAAGCTTAGAAAATGAATAGAAATTACAGAGGTCAACCTTGTAAGCTGACCATGTTCACTTGGTTTATTTCAAAACTTGACTGCAATGCAATTTAAACCCCGCATCTCTACTATTTGAGATGATCACTGAACTGAGGAAGCATGCCATCTGAGAAAATTATAAATAATTACATCAGTTTTTATCCAATTATACACAATATAGATAATTTCATGTAACATGCAAATATGAGGATTTATTACAAATGAATACCATATTGTAGGTGATTTGTGTGTGTGTGTGTGTGTGTGTGTGTGTGTGTTTCATTTTTTGGATGGCGTATATACTTTATAACACTAACTGACCAAGTTGGAAATTGCTGTGGAAAAACAAACAGCAAATGTGGTTTTTAAAGCAAAAAAATTATAAGTTCTATTCTTTATTTTGTTCTATTAAGTATTATCTTAGTAGTTACACCAAATTATCATTTTCATTTAAAAATAGTAATTTTTAATATTTCCTACTGTTTCATGACAGTTCAGTATGTATCATCTTTTAAAAAAGTAACCAAAATGTTTACTGTATGTGCATCTTCTGAGGTAAATTAATTTTACAAACCTGCTGGCAGCATAATTATAAATACGTCATATAAGGAAATCCAAAGGAACCAGGAATGGAAAACCCACTGGAGTGAAGCTACCGTCACCATTCCTGGAAATAAAAATAAAACTTTTAAATGTGAACTTCTTATACTGTGAAATAAAATGAAACAAATCTCACAGGGGGGACATGGAAACATTATTGAAGTCCTTTCCCTTTGTTTTGCTTGTATGTTTCTTCTTTTCATTTAATTGTATTTATCTTTATTTATTCACTTTATATCCCACTCACTGTCCTAGTTCCAGTCATCTCTCCCAAAATTCTTCCCCCATCTACCCCTCCCTTTTTTCTCTGAGCATCGTCCCCCACCCTGGATATCCCCTCACCCTGGCACTACCCTTCAGTTGGTTGAGACCCATATGAAGATCAAGCTGCACGTCTGCTACATATAAGTAGGGAGGCCTAGGTTTATCCCATATATGTTCTTTGGTTGATGGTTCGGTCTCTGAGAATTCCAAGAGTCCATGTTAGTTGACTCTTGGTTTTCCTGTAGAGTTCCTATCTCTTGATAAAAGTTGCAGAGCTTCATCCACTGTTTGGCTGGGGGTGTCTGTGTGTGAGTCAGCTGCTGGGTGCAGCCTCTCAGAGGACAACTTGCTCCTGTCTACAAGCCTAACAAAGTATGATTAATATTGTTAGGGATGGGTACTTGCCTATGGATGGGCCTCAAATTGGGCCCATTGTTGATTGGCCATTTTCTCAGTCTCTGCTCCATCTCCAGTGTCTGCATTTCTTTTAAACAGGGTAAATTTTGATTGAAAACTTTGTGGGTGGTCAGTGTCTCTATTGCTCCACTGCACATTCTACCTAACTACAGCAGCTGCACTGTTTAGTTTCCAAATCCCAAGTGAGGAAGCCTGAATCTCACTTAGAAGAGGGAATAAATTAATCATAAGAGACGTATGGAAAGAGGGAACTGGAAGGGACAGGGTCTGGGAAAAGGAATGGAGAGATCAGGATCAGGTGAGGAGAGGGACAGAAGGGATGGCTAAATGGCCATGAGGATGAATGGAAGTCTGCAACTGACAAGATCTGGAGGTGTTGGGTATCTCCAGGAAGACACAGAGACCTGGGATAAGAGAGATGCCCAAGAATCAATGGGAGGTGACCTTATCTGTGACTCACTACATTGGGGATATGGAACATACTCATGTATTTCAATACACTTCTTAACCGAGCAAATGTTCCTTCCTTCCTCTGGATGGATTGTAAGGGAAAGCATCCATGGACTCCACTTAGCACTTTCTTCATGTAAGCATGCCCCTAAGTGCTATATTCTTTATCTCAACTTCTAGCTCATCTTTCCTCTTTTTGAAGAAATTGTTCACGGAATTTGTGTGTGTGTGTGTGTGTGTGTGTGTGTGTGTGTGTGTGTTTATGTGCCTGCTTGTGTGTTTTTATTGTTAATGTGCAAGGAAGACAGAAGAAGATATTGGATGTCTTGCTCTCTTGCTCTCCACCCAATTCTTGGAAACAGAGTCTCTCACTGAACCTGGAGCTTGTTTTTTATCCAGGCTAGAATCCAACAAATCCCAGGAATCCTCCTGTCTCCACCCTTCTCTTCCTCCAACACTGGGCATGTATGTGCATGCGTGCTCATGCCTGGCTTTTTACAGTTGCTGATATTCAAACCCAGGTCTTCATGCTTGCATAGCAAGCTCTCTTACTCGGTGAACTTCTCTCTAGCCCTAGTCTGCAGACTTTTACATCTGCAATTTGTTTGATTTATGCTTTTTTACTGAAAAGTACCATCTGTCACATTTTCTTTGAATTAAAAAAAAATGTAAAACTTTACCTTGAAACAAATTTCAAAGTTACATATTTTTAACTCATAAAACTATTCATTATTCCTCATTTCATTTTTTTTTTTTGGTTCTTTTTTTTTTTTTTCCGGGGCTGGGGACCGAACCCAGGGCCTTGTGCTTCCCTAGGTAAGCGCTCTACCGCTGAGCTAAATCCCCAGCCCCGCTCCTCATTTCATGTAACATTTATTCTCCAACATTAAATACACTGTTTATGTTAATTTGAGGTAGAGTTTATCAGCAAATCGACTGGCAAAGTTTGACTAAGTTAGACTTTATACTGATACAGTAAAAGTGTGAGATACTATTAAATATATATTTCTCTCTTATTCATCTCAGCAACTATAAGAACATTTCACCTGAAAAGACAATGATCAACTTGTTGGTAATGGTCATGTAATTTATCTTGGTTTAACTGTAAGCTTACCAGATAAAATGAGGCCATGTGATCCTGAGTGGAAGCCAGGCAAACTATTCATTGATACATATATAACAATGTTCATGGCATACAATGCTTTTTTAAATTAATGAGATATTGAATGGGTTTTTGTCTTTTTTTTGCTATTCTGTGGCCATCATTTATTATGTATATAAGATAGCATACAACATATATATAATTTATATGTCAGTTTTTCCTAGTATTATATGTTTATGAAACTATAAAAAATTCTCAGTGATTGCACTTTGAGGCAAGATCATGGTTATTTTACTAAAAAATTCTACATAAGTATATTCTGAATTAATGTTATCTATCTTGTTAGACATGGGTCTTTCAACCAAGCATTTTAGTATACTTCATATTTGTATATTTTAAAACTACAACTATATACACATAATAGTAACTCAAAAACATAATAATCAATGTGCTTTATTTACACTTTCTAGAAGAAACTTTCAGGAATCATGGATAGGAAGCGTGACAACTCTTTATTACTTAAAAATATCTTAATCATGTACAAAAAGTTTGAAATTTGTTATTAATAGTTTACATTAGCAGTGAGTTTTAACTTGTGAGTTGTGTCTCCTTTGGCAAGCCTCTATCTAAAAGTACATTTATGTTACAATACATAGTAGTAGCAAAATTATAGTTATGAAGAAACAATAAAAATATATTTATGGTTGTGGGCCACTAAACACAAAGAACCATATGAAAGGGTCAAAGAAGTAGAAAGGTTGAGAACCACATTCTTAGATACATAGAACATAGACAAAATTCAGAGTGAAGTTTAGCTTAACCATTGAAATTATTGGCATGAACATATCAATAATGCAAGATGATACCATGTGTGTCTATTGTGAATTCACCCATTGTTTATTGCTGTCACAAATGCCTGAGAAGAAAGAGTTGACAAAAAGGAATGTTTTATTTTGGCTCCTAGTTTGAGAGGTTTTATTCCTAGGTATCTTGGCTCCATGTCTATAGGTTTGATGGAAAAAGAATGTCATGGTCACAGGAACATCGTGTAGAAGATGTTAAATTCATGAAGACCAGAAAACAAATGAAGAGGTGAGGGAGAATGGAGCTTAAAACAGCTCTTTAGAAAGAAAGAAAGTGACAAAAAACAAAAACAAAAAAACATAGACACTGATTAGGACTTTTCCATGGTCATTGTCACTCATCCAATTTCTATTTTTCTGATAAAGGATAAAAGATCAATTATCATCAAGCAACTCAAGCAGTTGCTTCCTGAAGAGCTAAAGAATCTTTTCAGCAAAGTAGCTGGATATAAAACTAATGCAAACAAATCAGTAGGCTTTCTCTACTCAAAGGATAAACAGGCTGAAAAAGAAATTAGGGATATGATACCCTTCACAATAGTAACAAATAATATAAAATACCGTGGTGTGACTCTAACGAAGGCAGTGAAAGATATGTATAACAAGAACTTCAAGTCTCTGAAGCAAGAAATCAAAGATCTCAGATGGAAAGACCTCCTGTGCTCATGGATTGGCAGGATTAGTATAGTAAAAATGGCCATTTTGCCAAAAGCAATCTATAGATTGAATGCAATGCCCATCAAAATTCTAATTCAATTCTTCATAGAGTTAGAAAGAGCAATTTACAAATTCACTTAGGATAACAAAAAACCAGGATAGTGAAAAGCTATTCTCAACAATAAAAGAAATTCTGGGGGAATCCCCATCCCTGACTTCAGGCTGTATTACAGAGAATTAGTGATAAAAACTGTATGGTATTGGTACAGAGACAGGCAGGGAGATCAAGAATAGAATTGAAGACCCAGAAATGAACCCACACACCTATGGTCACTTGATCTTTGACAAAGGAGCTAAAAGCATCCAGTGATAAAAGAATACAGCATTTTCAACGAATGGTGATGATTCAACTGGAGATCAGCATGTAGAAGAATGCAAATTGATCCATTCTTATTGCCTTGTACACAGCTCAAGTCCAAGTGGATCAAGGACCTCCAGATAAAACCTGATACACAGAATCTAATAAAAGAGAAAGTGGGGAAGAGCCTCAAACACATGGGCACAGGGGAAAATTTCCTGAACAGAACACCAGTGGCTTATGCTCTAAGATAAGACTCGATCAATGGAACTTCCTAAAATTGCAAAGCTTCTGTAAGGCAAATGACACTATCAATAGAATAAAACATCAACCAACAGATTAGGAAAAGATCTTTACCAATCCTACATCTGATATAGGGCTAATATACAATATACACAAAGGACTCAAGAAGGTAGACTCCAGAGAACCAAATAACCCTATTTTAAAAATGGGATAGAGAGCTAAACAAAGACATATCAATTGAGGAATATCAAATGGCTGCAAAGGACCTAAAGAAATATTCAACATCCTTAGTAATCAGGGAAATGCAGATTAATACAACCCTGAGATTCCACCTCATACCAGTCAGCATGGCTAAGATCAAAAGCTCAGGTGACAACAGATGCTGGCAAGGATGTGGAAAAAGAGGAACACTTCTCCATTGTTGGTGGAATTGCAAACTGGTACAACCACTCTGGAAATAAGTCTGGAGATTTCTCAGAAAATTGGACATTCCACTACCTGAGGACCCAGATACACCTCTCCTGGGCACATACCCAAAAGATGCTCCAACATATAACAAGGGCACATGCCCCACTATGTTCATAGCAGCCTTATTTATATTAGGCAGAAGTTGAAAAGAACCCAGATCTCTTTCAACAGAGGAATTTATACAGAAAATGTGGTACATCTATACAATAGAGTACTATTAAAAACAGTGACTTCATGAAATTCTTAGGCAAATGAATGGAAGTAGAAAATATCATCCTGAGTGAGATAAGCCAACCAAAAAAGGACACACATGGTATGTACTCACTGATAAGTAGATATTAGCCTAAAAGCTTCAAATACCCAAGGTACAATTTAGAGACCACGTGAAACTCAAGAAGGAAGACCAAAGTGTGGATGCTTCAGTGCTTCTTAAAAGGGGAACAAAATACAAGAGAAAATATGGAGACAAAATGTGGAGCAGAGACTGAAGGAAAGGCCATCCAGAGACTACTCCACCTGGGGATCCATCCCATATACAGTCAACAAGCCCAGACTCCATTGTGGATGCCAAGAAGTACATGCTGACAGGAGTCTGTTATAGCTGTCACCTGAGAGGCTCTGCCAAAGCCTGACAATTACAGATGCAGATACTCACAGTCAACCATGGACTGAGCATAGGGTCCTCAATGGAAGACTTAGAGAAAGGACTGAAGGGGTTTCCAACTCCATTGGAAGAACAACAATGTCAAACAGCCAGATACCCCAGGGACCAAACCACCAATAAAAGATTACACATGGAGGGAGCCATGGCTCTAGCCACAAATGTAGCAGAGGATAGCCTTCCAAAAAATTTAGTCTTGAGCTGAAAAGAACTTTGAAAGTTCTTTCAAGAATTGCATTTAATCACAGGCAAAAAGTTCATCATCAAAGATTAACTTGCCTGTGATTGTTTTTGACAAACTATTTTTAAGAAAATCATTCCAGAATTTTTATTCCCCTAGCAAGTTTAAAATATTTTCTACCATGAATTGATATAAGAAAGAACAGGAAAAGTTCCTTAGGGACGGACAAGAATGTACCTATGGGACTACACAGTTAATATGAATTACTTATCCTCAGGTAATTTTCACACATGAAAGCTATTTAGCATACATCTGTCTAGAGGAGCACCTGGGATTCTCAAACACTACCAGTGTCTCACATGTGTTGTCATATAAGTGCAGAAGAAATCTGTAAGTCTATAGGGCTTAGAAGAAAACAGAAATGACTAATGCCACAGTGAATCAATGACTCTGGGAAAAGAAAACAAACAAAAAAGAGTCAATCATTTTGTTTGAATGTGGGATTGATACATTAAAAGTTTGCTTCACTGAGCTCTAATTCATTATGTTTTAGCTTGCATAAGAAGTCAACATAATTTTAAAAGAAACTGATAGTTTCATAATTTCAGCTTGTGGGACTGACAATATTCTGATGGTTAAGTTTATAGTGTACTACTAACACAGAGAAAATAAGGTAGGTTTGTATGTAATCTCAGCCCCTGAGAGGATAAAGAAGGGTCATGAGTTCAAGGCCATCCTGGGCTAATGGATTATGTGAACCATGAGCGGAGGTAAGGGGGAGAGGAAGGAAGGGTGGGAGGGAGAAAAAGGAGACAATAAAGTTAGAGAGAGAGAGAGAGAGATGGAGAGAGGAAGAGAGACTAAGACAAATAGACAATAAGATTTCACACATAATGTTTCAAATGCATGATGTCCAGTTGCAGAGATGAAACTGACTAAATAAACTTGCAGAAGAATTCTGAGGCAAGAACTCTAACTGCCTCTATTTTGTACTATGACTAGAATCTGAATTTAGTTTTTCTTTTTTAACAGCAACTTTTATCTCCTTGACAGGTCACATCCTGTCAGATATTCAGCTAATTATATTGCTCATACTTTACATTCACATCATAGCATATAAGTATATTGTTTTCAGTAAGTTATTTTGAAATTAATGATTCTTTCTAAGTTTTGGGGATGAGTTCTTACTCATCAGCTTGAATCCAGTCTAAAGTCTTGGCCTAATGGCCACAATCTAATGCTATCCATTCTTGTAATTTGAGAGAATAGATGAAGAAAATAAAATGCATTAATAAACCTATTGCCCTGGAAAAAGAAATGGTATGTGTGTTTAGAGGAGAGACAGTCCTGCCCCTGAAATTCTCTGAGATTTTCCTCTTCCTGCCTGGGCTCCTCCTCTTTCTATCACGAACCCCCACTGATATTCCTCCAGTCATAATCTTTCCCTTAACACAGGAAACCTCGCTGTGCTCTCCTGAAACTAATATAAGCTATTGTGAGAAATACATTTTCAATGCACATAAGCCTTTTTACCATGATCTTTTCATACCTCCTGCACATTAATTGACAAATAAGCACTGGACTATCACCCTGAGTCTTGACTTTTCTTTTTTTTTTAATTAACTTGAGTGTTTCTTATTTACATTTCGAGTGTTATTCCCTTTCCCGGTTTCCGGGCAAACATCCCCCTAATCCCTCCCCCTCCCCTTCTTTATGGGTGTTCCCCTCCCCACCCTCCCCCCATTGCCGCCCTCCCCCCAACAATCACATTCACTGGGGGTTCAGTCTTAGCAGGACCAAGGGCTTCCCCTTCCACTGGTGATCTTACTAGGATATTCATTGTTACCTATGAGGTCAGAGTCCAGGGTCAGTCCATGTATAGTCTTTAGGTAGTCGCTTAGTCCCTGGAAGCTCTGGTTGCTTGGCATTGTTATTCATAAGGGGTCTCGAGCTCCTTCAAGCTCTTCCAGTTCTTTCTCTGATTCCTTCAACGGGGGTCCTGTTCTCAGATCAGTGGTTTGCTGCTGGCATTCACCTCTGTATTTGCTGTATTCTGGCTGTGTCTCTCAGGATCGATCTACATCCGGCTCCTGTCGGCCTGCACTTCTTTGCTTCATCCATCTTGTCAAATTGGACGGCTGTATATGTATGGGCCACATGTGGGGCAGGCTCTGAATGGGTGTTCCTTCTGTGTCTGTTTTAATCTTTGCCTCTCTATTCCCTACCAAGGGTATTCTTGTTCCCCTTTTAAAGAAGGAGTGAAGCATTCACATTTTGATCATCCGTCTTGAGTTTCATTTGTTCTAGGCATATAGGGTAATTCAGAGTCTTGACTTTTCTACAGAAAATCAACTTTGAGTTCCTGACTCTGTGATAACACAGATTCTAAATTTAAAATGTCTAGAACTTCTGAACAGAATCTAGAACAAAAATACATTTAAAAATAGGCAGATACTCCTTCAGCAAGCTTTTAGATGACATGGAATCCCAAAAACACAATCAGGTTTGTGTAGTTACATTCAAGAACACAGGACACACGAAGACTCTGAGCTGTGTGCTTCCAACTGCTATCATCAGTTCTTGTGGAAATCCCTGCTCACCGTGGGTTATTCTGCATACTTCGATCACACTAAAATATGTGTGGCTCGATACACCCACATAGTGAATGCCATGTCAATCTTTGATCCAATAAATGCCCTCCAGGACTATTGTACAAAATTCTCATTACTTTAGACATTTTACAACCTATTTATATAAAAGAAACAAGAATAGACTTATTTTTCACTTCTGTTCTTTAAAAATATCCTCCAAAGAGCTCTAAGAAACAGGCAACTATGAAAAAGGAGAACTTCCCAGACTTAGAAGGCTTATACAATTTTTGAAAAGCTGTATTTGAAACCAGATGATTCCCTTCTTGGCCTGATTATAAATCTAATGCAGGCTCAATAAATGACTCGAAATTTCAAACTAATCTTCAGTGGAGGGTAACAGTACCTCGAGCTTTAAAAACATCCTTCCCCCTGGCCCTTTCATGGATGCGTGTTAAGGTTTTTGACCTTGGAGAAGTAATGGTGCCTTTCTGCATAAGGCCTGGTTCAGGGAGTGCTCTTAAAAACTCCAAATTAATAGCTCAGCTTTGAGTTTCCCTCAGCTTTGATTTCCAATGGCAACCTCTGCTTACTCTCTGAACTTCATGCTTTAGGAATTGGCAGAATGGGTGCAATTTTCTTCCCAACTTCTGATTGATTGAATCTCTGAAAAATGGGGATACTAATGGTTCCAGAATTTATATGGTAGTTTTATATAGTGGCTTAGTCCCCACTATAATTATTTTAAAACATTAAAAGTCGGTACATCACCACAGATTGGCAGGTTCTGACTCTATAGCAGTCTGCCTTCAGGCTGTTTGACAAAGGGCTAATCATGCCAACAGTATTTCCTCTTTCTGCACCTTTTCCAGTCCCATTTAATTGCCACATCTGTGGTGAAGTCAGTGGGTATCGAGACAAATAGCATAAAAGGAGAAGAGCTATTTTTTAAGAGCTACTGACATGTAGGATTTATATATATTTGAAGAATAATAATATATTCATTAAATTTTGCCCTCCTTGTTCCTTTTTTCTTTTCCATGAGCAAATAGACAAGTCATATGCAATGATGTAAGAATAGAAATTAGACAAATACATCGTTAACCATGTACTAAAGTAAATAAAAATAACAAATACACTTTCAGATAACATATCCATGCTAGCAAAACAAGGTGGTGTAGAGCACTATATTCCTTAACCAAACAACCTGAAATGTTGCAAATATTGGGAAGCCTTTGCTTGCCTACCATCTTCTCCTATTCAAGAGAACTAGGAAAACCTCAAATATTCCAGTTATACATGTATCCGAAAATTCTGTCTAGTGGGAATGAACTTAAATCTTTTCCTCAAATTCAAGACCTAAATTTTTACAAAGCTAGTCATATCTTGTATGAATGAATGTACTCAGTAAAAGAAAGTTTGGAACTATTCAAACTTCGTAAATAAGATGTGAAATAGAATTGGACTACACATAAAAACAAAAAATAAGTGTGAAAACTTTTGGCAAAAACACTAAATAATAGCAGGCATATATGTAATGAGAACTGTTTCACCACTCAGTGAGAGTCAAGAATATGTGTTAGCTATGGCTTTTGGGACTTGATTGGCTTGCAATTTCCTGTAAACACACTCTTATTGTAATTCTCAGAGGCAGTTTTGTTATATACTAGGAAAGGAAACAAATATTTAAATAAATAATTGTGTTACATATAAAAATTTCAAAAAATTCATGGAAGGGCCTGCAGCACACTGACACACTCTGGCATTAGAAGTTTCCATTTCAGTCACTATTGTGACGTCCAGGTCTCTGTGTTAGTGGCAATCTCAAGGAACAACATTCATCCCACCAAGCCTTCCCAGCTATCTCTCAATTTGAAAATTATAGAGATTAGTCAGTGTTCTATTTCTATGAGGAGACACCATGACCACAGCAGCTATTATAAAAGATAGCATTTATTTGGAACCTCCTTACACTTTCAGAGGTTTTAGTTTATTGTCATAATGTCAGAGAGCATGGCAGCATCTCCAGACATGGTCGGGAGGTGTCACTGAGGCTTCTATATCTGGATCCACAGTCAAGAGGAAGCAGGAGCTACTAGACCTGTTTTGGGCCTTTGAAACATCAAAGTCTACCCCCAGTGACACACTTCCACCAACAAGGCCACACATCCCAACCCCTCCTGGGTACCTGAGCACAAGGGACGGCATTCTTATCCAAACCACCATATCTAGTTATTCTGAAAAAGTGAGAAAGAATTTCAGGCTTCAGGTTAATTGCAGTGCTCTGCAGTGAGCAAAGCACCAACTCAAGGCTGGTTAGCTGGATTCATAGATAGCACTTTACTAGGATGTGTCTGGAAGTCTTGTCTGTCCCAGTGAAGTTTATGTGTAACTCAATGCTCTCAACACGTTGAATTCAATTCACTCGTATTGCAATCAATTTCTGTAATTGAAAGCAATTATACTGCAGAAGGGCAAAGAAGCTTCATTAAGTGAAACCCAGAGACAAGTCTCTACACAGTATAGTTGTCATCACTGCAGGGCATGGAACAACTCATGGGTCTCTGGCTAGGTATTGGTGAACTCTGTATGGAAAGCTGGTTCCTCTATGTGTTCTTAATGCTGTATTTATATGTCAACGAACCACTGATGCTGAGACTTTCTGACTTTTAAATGAAGTGAAGAACATCAAATTCTAACTGACTACCTACACTATGCTTTTTCATTCCCTAGACCGATAGACAGTGTGAATTTCATAGGGCTAGAGTAATAAAAACATTGAGAAAGTAAATGCTCCCAAATGTTACTTTTTAATGTAATAAAATTCAATTTATTTCTAATATCATTTACAGCAATTGACACTTTAAAGTTACATTAAAATCATCAGATAAGGTTGATGTGGTGTAGGCAGCAGCTATTAAATCTGATTATAATAAATTATTAACTTAACAATTTTCAAATCTATTCATCAGAAATATTCCATGATACTGGATCCAATAAAGTAAAATTAAATGCTTTCATTAGCTCTGGAAGTTATAAGATTATAAATTTTACCCTTCAATGGGACATCATAATGTTGAAATAACACTTATTTTACTTTTTACTGATTTCGGTGAACGTCACATTATGCACCCCAACCCAACTCATCTCCCTATCATCCCCATCCACCCTCTGCCCTTACAGCCTCCCCCTCAAAACAAAACAGAAAATTAAAGACAAAAAAATTATGTTGTGTCATGATATGTCACATACTATAACTTTTTGCCTACACTGCTTTACTTACAAATTTTCACTGCCAAAAGACATTGGTCTGGCAGGAGGCCTCTGGCTTCTGCTACATTATCAATACTGAAACCACACTGGGACTCTTCTCAGACATCATGTTCTTGCCCTGTGTTATGGAGATCCTGAAGCTCTGGTTCTGCAACACTCCACCTTCACATTGCCCAGTAGTTTATAGATAATGGTAGGTAAAATAACATTCTTTTTTATTTGGTCAGATCAATAATCTTATTTCAGATGAATCTAGATAGAGTTATAGAATTTATCAATTTTCATTTGTATGTAGGAAAGTTTTACAAGGTGAAATGTGACAAACTTACTAGTCCTTTAATGTGGGTGAGTGACTTCAAAATAGAAGAATCTAGATATTCTTGCTGAAGCCCTAGAGAGACATCAGTGCTACGTGACAGTAGCTCAACATAGCAGCTGATGTGATGGTAAGAAATGATCCTATAGAAAAAATTGCTATTTCAGTGGCTTGCCCTAATTCTAAGTATACATTTGTAAATAGACTTGTCAGCAAGTCCAGAACAATATTTTGACATTTAAAATCAACTGAAATGCCAACACTTCAGATAAACATATGTTAACATAACAAAGTGACAACATACAGCAATAGAAAACTGGTCATTGGTATAAGACATAAAATTCCATTTTTAACTAAATAACTTTTCTTCATGAGTACATAATTTTTTCAAATATTTAAAACAATACACATCCAATAGTTCATATAACTATATAATATATGGTGGTGAAAATTTATGAATTTCCAAAGATAAAAATACTTTATGAATCTAAAATGGCTAGAGTTGAGAAAATAGTATGTACTGAGGAAAATGTAGTAAATAAAACATTATAAGAGTGACATGTGATTATTAATTTTACAAGCACATAAGAAAAATAGAAAGAACATAAACTTCCTCAATACAGGTTTATAGACACAGAAGTAGGTGACTTAAATAGAAAACATCCACAACCACTCAGAAACTAAAGCTACTGATTTTGTCCTCAGATCTGTAATTTTTTCTGTCCATAGTGTTCAGGAAGTATCTTAGATGTTCTCCAACTGTAGCCATCATTTGTTGGTTAGGAATAGAGTCTTTATGTAAATGGAAGTATTCATTTAATTTTGAGGGACACTGTAATAAGTATGATATGCCTATAGACCTCTGAATTTATTTTATTTTTTATCATAAACAGTAATAAGAAGGCAATAACTCCTAGTTGGGCAACTCCTAGATCTTCCAGCTTAGAGCATTCTCTTCATTTTCTGTCAATAGGTACGACATGCTGTAGTAGTTGGAATTTCTGATATGGGTGTGTCCAAACCCTTCCTACACATTTTTAATGTTTCTATATAGGAAGAATGCTCTGCATCTAAGATAGATGCAAAGAATTTCCACCATGAATACACCCCAGCATTCCCATCTGCACAGACTCCTGCAGAAGGCATGTCTGATTGTGTACCAGTTTCTTTTTACCACTTCTACATCTTTAGTGAGCCAATGTAACAACTGTCACCAGCCAAACCATTCATGATCATACAATTGCCTTACTCAATACTTAAACTTTATCCTATTCAGTGTGAAACTGTTAGAAATGGCGTCACAATTCTCTGAATCCAATTACATGAGTACCTAACTCTTAACCAGGAGACAATAAAGAGAGAGATGAATAAAACCAGAAGACAATGGCAAGAATATCCTGGTTCAGTCTTGAAAAACATTTATTCAAAGGAAGGCTGATTCCCATTGCATAAGAAGTATAAGAGGTTGCTTGTGCCACACACCAATTCATAGGAACGTAGAATTTAAAATTTCTTGCTGATAGACTTCCCTCAGCATGGAGACCTTAAAGGCATAAGACTGTGGATGACTGTGCTACAATTGTTGTATAGCCTTAGTCTTACTTCTGGCTATACATACTACACTTGTCTACAAATTAGACTGAAGAAACTTCAAACCTCTCATTGGGACATACAAATTTTACCTTACTTTTTAATTGGACATTCATTGCCTTCAGTTTCCTCTTTTCCCATTTTGTTTATTCAGATACTTCATAGCAGTAAGCTGGAGGCACAAAATGACTGCTCTTACACCGCTCGTTAGCATCTGGCCAGGCCTTGTGCATCATCATGTGCCAGTAATGCAGTTATCTGAACAGCTGTAAGACAGCCCACACTGACTACCAGTATTCTCTTTTCTACCAACATGTAGCACACAGCCATAGCCGAAATCTAGTAGCAGAAGCCCCTATTGCTGATTCTATCTATGTGGTGCTGCCAAGTAGGCAATAAATAGTGATTTCATTTCCGATTTCATTTGCTACTCTCACAAAAGTCACAAAGGAAAAGGACCCAGGGAGGTACTGACTACATCCTGAACCCCAAAGATTGTGCCCTTCACTATTCAATCAACATGTTTAAAGTCATCTGATTTTCCTTCGCATGTTTGATGATGTTGCCAGCACCGTGTTCTATCAGGTTCATTTGGGACAGTTTGTTTCCACTTTTCTTTTCTTTTCTTTTTTAAAAATTTATTTCTTTATTGGATATTTTTTATTTATATTTCAAATGTTATTCCCTTTCCCTGTTTCCTGTCAATAAGCCCCCTATACCATCCCCTCCCCCTTCTTCTATAAGAGTGTTTCCCCTCCCAAACCACCCTTACTCCCGCCTCCCTGTCCCGACATTACCCTACTCTGGGGGTCCAGCAAGATCAAGGGTTTCTCTTCCCATTGGTCCATCCTTTGCTACATATGCAGCTGGAGTCATGGGTCTGTTCATGCGTAGTGTTTGGGTAGTGGTTTAGTCCCTGGCAGCTCTGGTTGGTTGGTTTAGTTATTCTTTTGGGATTGCAAGTCCCTTCAGCTCCTTCAATCCTTTCTCTAACTCCTCCAATGGGGACACTGTTCTCAGTTCAATAGTTTGCGGCTAGCATTTGCCTCTGTATTTGTCATGCTCTGGCAGAGCCTCTCAGGAGACAGCTATATCAGACTCCTCTCAGCATGCACTTCTTGGCTTCATCAATATTGTCTGGGTTTTGTGGATAGATAGATAGATAGATAGATAGATAGATAGATAGATAGATAGATAGATAGATAGATAGATAGATAGATAGATATGGGCTGGATCCCCAGGTGGGGCAGTCTCTGGATGGCCATTCCTTCAGTATCTGCTCCAAACTTTGTCTCCATATCTCCTCCTATGAATATTTTTGTTACCTCTTTTAAAAAGGACTCAAGTATCCACACTTTGGTCATTCTTTTTCTTGAGCTTCATGTGGTCTGTGGATTGTATCTTGGGTAATTGGAGCTTTTGGGCTAATATCCACTTATCAGTGAGTACATAGCATGTGTGCTTATTTTTTTGTGATTGAATTACCTAACTCAGGATGATATTTTCTAGTTCAATCCATTTGCCTATGGATTTCATGAAGTCATTGTTTTTGATAGCTGAGTAGTACTCCATTGTGTAGATGTACCACATTTTCTATATCCATTCCTTTGTTGAAGGGCATATGAATTGTTTCCAGCTTCTGGCTATAATGAATAAGGCTGCTATGAACATAGTGGAGCAAAGGTCTTTGTTTTATGTTGGAGCATTCTTTGGGTAAATGCCCAGGAGAGGTATACCTGGATCCTCAGGTAGTACAATGTCCAATTTTTTGAGGAAGCACCAGACTGATTTCGAGAGTGGTTGTACCAGTTTGCAATCCCACCAGCAATGGAGGAGTGTTCCTCTTTCTCCACATTCTCCCCAGCATCTGTTGTCACCTGAGTTTTTGATGTTAGCCATTCTGACTGGTGTGAGGTGGAATCTCAGGGTTGTTTTCATTTGTATTTCCTTGATGACTAAGGATGTTGAACATGTCTTTAGATACTTCTCAGCCATTCAATATTCCTCAACTGAGAATTCTTTATTTAGCTCTGTACCCCATTTTTAATAGGGTTATTTTACTGTCTGGAGTCTAACTTGATGAGTTCTTTGTATATTTTGGATATTAGCCTTCGATCAGATGTTGGGTTTGGTAAAGATATTTTCCCAATTTATTGGTTGCCTTTTAGTCCTAAAGATAGTGTCCTTGGGCTTACAGAAGCTTTGCAATTTTATCAGGTCCCATTCATTGAAACTTGATCTTAGAGCATAAACCATTGCTCTTTTGTTCAGGAAATTTTCCCCAGTGCCCATGTGTTCGAGACTCTTTCCCGCTTTTTCTTCTTTTAGTTTGAGTGTATGTGGTTTAATTAGAGGTCCTTGATCCACTTGGACTTAAGCTATGTACAAGGCGATAAGAATGGATTGATTTGCAGTCTTTTACATGCTGACCTCCAGTTGAACAAGCACCATTTTTTTTGAAAATGCTATCTTTTTTCCTTTGGATGGTTTTAGCTCCTTGGTCAAAGAAGTGACCATAGGTGTGTGGGTTCATTCCTGGGTCTTCAATTCTATTCCATTGATCTACCTACCTGTCCCTTACCTTCCAGTTTTTATCACTATTGCTCTATAATGCAACTTGAGGTCAGGGATGGTGATTCCCTGTTTTTCTTTTTTTCTAATTAATATTTTAGACAATGTAAAAATGCAAATTCAAATTTACCACTAAATAACAAATTACCAGGAGCCTAATTTTTATCTTCCTTACTGCTCATACCTGATATTTTATATTTACTAAGCTTTCATTTTCCCATGGCTTTTCTTTGAACGTGAGAGCTCATGACCCTTGTTCTCTTATCCCACTGTTCACTGGCCTGCTCATGCCTCATTTCTCAGGAAACTCCTCCTGTTTACTTTAACTTCTTAAATGGATGGATTATTAGCTGAGAGAATGAGAAGTGCAGGTAGGTCTCAAGAAACCCATGTCTAGGAAAGAGGAAGAATGCATGGACAAGGAAAGGACAAGGAAACCTCTGATCCTGAGGTTAAAATCTTATTTGGAGTTTGTGAACATGGATGTAAAATGTCAGGCTTGCTTCTGCGCTATTTCGCAGTTACAGTGGACTGCTCACACAGTCACATATAGAATAGGAAACATGTTGAGTTTCTCTAAATTTGGAAGCTCAGCATGAGGAGAGAAAGGAAGTCGAGGGAGGATGCAATAGATGGCATTCAAATCTCCGGATGTAAGCTGTCAGGGAGAAAGGGCAGTCTAGGAAAATAGAGAGGAATAAAGAAAAGTCACCAAGGTCAGAGAAGAGAGACCTTGTTCAGCCTTGATTTAAGAAAGAGTCTCAGATGATTCTAGATGACACATATAGGATTGAGGAAGGCTTGGAACTGAGCTATCAGAGGTTGATCCCAGCATTGATGTGGTTTTAATTTCTATAAGAGGTGGCAATATCATGAGGTTAAATTTAAAAAAAAAACAGGGCACAATTTGGGTATCCATAAAATGGCATTAGTAAATACTGATTGGTTTCCATTGCCTGACTAATGAGAGTTGTCTTCTTTTTCTAAAAATAGATTCCCATGTCTAAGGAGAATCATCACATTATTCTACATACTAATAATGGCAGGGGCTTCTTCTCATCATACTATAAATGAAGTCTAACTAGAAGTCTTTCAATAACACTATATGAATTCCATATTCTCACCCTAATATTTCAAGTCATTTCGTTTTCACAGAAAGAACACAGCAGATGGTTGTATCCTGTGCTAACCTGAAAATGGGTTTGGTATGGTGAAACTATTCCTCTGAAACCCAAAAACAAAACACTACCCTTACCACATTCAAGATAGGATAGAAGATAAAGAGAGAAGGGAAAAGACAGAGACAGAGTCACAGAGTCAGGGAGACAGAGACAGACACACAGAAAGAGGTCATTCTCCCTATCTCTCAGTGAGTATATAAACAAACCTCCAGAAAGTTCCAGTGCTGAAAATAAATCAACCATCCAGAAGGGATGGGTACTTTCATTCCATCATCTGTAAAGGAAGGCATGTGAACAGTGTAATCATTTCCAAAGTATTTGTTTAATTTTGTAAAATATGTTCATTTAAATGTAAAACATTTCAACTTCTATAGATACTTCAAATGGGCAGTATACTATAACATGTTCAACCACAAGAAATATAGAGAGTGTACACTGTCTTTTTAGTTAACTAATTAATTATCTGCATAGAACTAGATTGTGAAATACAAATTCTGAATTTTTAAGCCTATCAAAAGTTGATTTAATGATTGTGACATTTGCATAATTAAGGACTCTCCTGAATTTTAGGCAAACAGGAAAATGTTACATTTGCACAGAATAAAACTTAAAATAATAATTTTGTGCCTGTGTCAGGCGGAATTATCAATTTCACAATTTTGCCTGAGGACAAAACACTATTTTAGTTCTTTAACGACTTTTACAAGTAACATAATAAATACAGAACATGATTGATATGTTTGATGTAACAAATCAGTCACATCAGAATCATGATCCATGTCTGTGAGACTGCTGGCACCACAGGCTTACTCTGCATGTCCAATTTCCTGGTGACTCTGAGTGATCCTATAGGGCGGCAGACCCACTGAGTAGGGATCAGGTAGGGTTCTGCCTGATGCCTCATCTAGTAATCTGGACCTATAAAAAGACACTATCTCCAATTTGACAATAAAAAGAATAATATAGAGTAAAAAAAGTTCTCTTTTGTTTCCTCATCAATTTAGATTTTACTTGTGAAATATTTATATAAAGAAAACCACATGGCCACAATGTGCAACTCAGTACATTCTCAGCACTGGAATTCTTAAAGTAGCTATGTGAGAAAAGATAAAATGACACCAAGGATTAAATTCTCACAGCTTTTATCTCAGACTCCATTTGCTATCTACAAAGATTCCAGCAAATGGCTGTCAAGTTATCTCTTTCTAAATAATTAGCATTACAATGTAAACCACACTATCCAACATAAGGCTTGTACAATGCATCTATAGTCTAATGTACCATGAGACAAGTGTAGAGGTGCAGCATGATGATCTACCCATTCTATTCTCTAAGAACATTTGGAATATTTCTATCTGGGGAAGTTGTGGCTAATACTACTGTACATAGTCTCCTATGTGTCTGATAGCTGAACCACAACTGGTTTTCTGGGAGACTATCATATTATTAAAGTGGATGGATGAATGAATGTATTTAAAATTCCACTAAAAAAGCTATGAGAATTCTGTTAGCTTCTTATCTCTCCAGTACTGGATACAGTCATCTTTGGAAATGGTTCTGAAGCAGTATTTTACTTGAATTAATGTATTCCTTACAGGTAAAGATATTTTAACATTTCATACATCTAACATCATTCTGTCTTCTGTAAAAACTTTTCATCATTTTTCATATTCATGACTTTCCTTATTGCATATTTATTGATTTATAAAAGTTATTAACAAAGGAGGCATTCTTGTGTGGTAAATATCTTTTGTTTCTACTACTATTATTATTGTTGTTGTTATTCACTCTGTAATACCTTTTTAAATATAAAGTGGTTTTTTTTTCATTCTTTTTGTGCTTTAAGAAATATTTTTTATTCAAAGTTACAGATATGGCCTATGAAACTATTTTATGGATACTTTAGTACTATTTGTGACAAGCTATTCAGTATCAATTTTTGTATATCTTAAGTTATATACTTCATATTTTTGTAGATATATCTGTTTGGCCCAATTCTGTTTAATGAAAGGGCCCACTTTCTGCTCAGCACTGTGATGCCAGCCCTGTGAATCCTATGTATATGTATATGTGGGTAATTGCCATAAATCTACTGAGTCCAACGTTGTATCAATACCTAACCACCTTGTTTATGAATGCAGATACCAGAGCTGGGCTTTTTCTCCTTTAGGAGTGACTTAACTATTTTTTTTTTTTGTTTTTGCATTCTAAGCTTATCATCAGATCTATGTACTAGCATATGTAGAAGGGGTGTTCCCTGATCGCTGTTTTAAAATTGTGGGGCTGGTAATTCTGATGCGTATTCATCAGGGTAACATGGGTCCATCTACTCCTTCCTTAGGACTCCTCTTTTTTTAATTTATTTTTATTGGATCTTTTATGGATTTACATTTCAAATGTTAGCCCCTTCTCCCCTTTCTCCTTCCTCCGCTTCTATGAAGATACTCCCACTCCCACCCACCCACCCCAACCTCAGCATCTTGGCATTCCCCTACACTGGGCAAAGAAGCCTTCACAGGACCAAGGGCTTCTCCTATTGATGCCAGACAATGGCCATTCTCTGCTACATATGCAGCTGGAGCTATGGTTCCCTCCATGTATAGTCTTTGGGTAGTGGTTTAGTCCCCGGGACCTCTGGGGTGGGGGGATATAGTTGTTCTTCCTATGAGGTTGCAAACCCCTTCAGCTCTTTCAGTCCTTTCTCTAACTCCTCCATTGGAGTCCCCGTGCTCAGTCTGGTGGTGAGCTGCAAACATCCTCATCTGAATCAGGAAGGCTCTGGCAGAGCCTCTCAGGAGACATCCATATCAGGTTCCTGTCAGCAAGCATCAACAATAGTGAATGGGTTTGGTGACTGCATATGGGATGGATCCCCAGGTAGGGCAGTCTCTGGAAGACAAAGAGTGAAGCAGGGACTGAAGGAAAGGTGTCTTAACTGTTAGGAAGCTGAGTGTCTCACAAATTCTGTATTCAGAGAGAAAGAGAGAGATAAGGAAATGGGCAGGGAGCAGGCACCTGGGATTTCACCTGATACATTCTGATAACCTAATTTGAACAGTCTCTCTCTCTCAATGCTCAGTGATCTAATGAGGGATTGCACCTATCCATGTAGTCTGCCTTCTTTTCCTTAAAATTCTCTATAAAGTTCTCATATATTCGGTTGGTTTAGCATAGTAAATGTAAAATACTTCACATTTTTCACTATGGCAGTTGTATTTATATCTAATTCTCTAAATATTCGTTGTTATCATTCAAATGTAATTATTTTTGAACATTAATTGTTGCTATAAGATGGAAAACATAATAATTTGTTCTTTATCCTCTCAAGCTTCCTACATATTCACATTGGTAACACATTTTATTGTGTTTCTTTTTATTTTTTTAATGTTGCTTGTTTGTTACACCCAAATCAATATCAAGTGGAAAATATAACATCTGTTAGCATTAAAATAGTAAGATTTTGGTAGTGGAGGTAATAAGTACATTTGTCTACAGGTGACAATTGTCAGAAGAATGAGAAAGAATGTTTTCAGTTTGTAGATTATATCTAAGTTTGTTTTGTATTTTTAACATAAAGTGTTATATTTCATTTGTGCCTTTTTGATATTGACCTTAATAATCATCTAATCTCCACATTTTACTGGTAATATAATGAGTTACAATGAGCGAGTTTTCAGAGTCGGATGCTTCTTGTATTCACATAATGAGACCAATGAGGTTGGCTTTTGCTTATGCAGTTTTCAACATAATAATAGTCTTTTTGTCAATCATAATTATGTGGTAATTTTATTTTCTTAGAATAACTTCACTATGTTTGCCATCATAATTACACTTTCATTATAAATGAAAGGAGCAGTGTCTTATGTTTGTCCTCCTCAGTAAGAGTGTGTACAATAGTACCTACTCCTCAAATTTGATACATTTTGCCACAAGACCACTGGTTTTGAATCTTCTGAATCAATTTTAATTTTAGATTTGAAATGCTTAAGAGTTGCAAGACCATTCAATGTCTCAATGTCTTTTTCTGGCAGACTTCATCTAGATTATATTTTTCATGAGACCTTTATGTTCAAATTCATCAACATAAATGTACTTCAGATTTTCTCGCATCTTTCTAATATCTGTAACAGTGAGCCTTTTAATCACCTTCACACATCATGTCCATCAATCTTAAAAGCTACTTTTAGCCTTACACCAAAAGAGAAATTATCTTTCCCATTGGATCAGCCTTCTGTATTGTATTTCTTAAATTTTATTAATTTTTATTCTTATTAATTTTTACTCATACTTTTTAGTTTACTTGAACATTATTTTCATTTTTAAACTTGTTGAATAGCCCCTTGTTTTCTCATCCTCTTTTAGTTTCATTGCACTTTTCTCTAGAAACAAAATTATCAAAATTTTGGGTCAGGAGTAGTAGGAGAAACCTATCATCAGAGTCCTCTGGGAAAAAGTTAGAGAAGTGAAGACTAAGATAGATAGCACAAGTTCTACAGCATTACCTAGTCTCAAAAATTACTGTGGGACATCGACATCCAGTATCTTTATTATACTCCACCTAAAAGAGCTCACTTCTTTTATAAAATTTCCTTAATTCCTGGTTTGATAAATTTATATTTATCTATCCGTATGGCTACCCTGTTTTCATCAGCACTGTGTTTAAGCAAACCCGGAGTCCCAAAAGCCACTTAAACTTTGAAGGCTTTGGTGGAGGCATTGCTAGATTCTCAGTCACTTTTAAAAGTATATTTGTAATTTATTAAGATTTTACATGTGTGTATATAAAGTATTTTGATTATTATTTACATGTAGCATTGCTTGTTCTTACCCCCGCCCTTTCACTCTCACCTCACATTTCAAAAAAAAAAAGTCTTTCTACATTCAAATAATTTTTTGGTGATTCCTTAAGTTGAATTAGGGTTGCTTGCATGAATTCTCATGGGTAGTTACTTACTGAAGTGTGGTCAACTAACTAGAGGCTGAAATAATCACTGAAAATAATTATTCATCCTCATCGAGCAATCATTACATGCCAAAGGTTTGTGTAGTTCTTATGCAGATAACCATAAATGCTGTGACTTAACAAGTGAGAAACCATGTTACCTCCGAAAGAAAGCATTTTACATCACTTCTCTGTGTACTCTGGCTCTTTTTCCGGTCCCTCTTCTCTATGATCCTTGAGTCTTAGAAGAGATTATCTACTACTGAGGACTGACTGCCCAAAAGTTACTTCTGCATTTTGACCAGTTATGAGTCTCTGGGTTAACTATCACCCATTCCAAAAAGAAGCTTCTATAACCAAAACTAAGAGAATCCTTATTTGTCTGTATAAACAGATTCTTAGATGGCAACTTGACACTGTGTTCTTTTAATAACATAGCAGCTATGGATTTCACATTATATTCTTTGACTTTAGAAGCCATAGGCTTTTATTTCCTCTCTTGAGAATTAAGTCCCAAACTGACTTAGAAAGCAGTTGGTTACTCACAGCAATCATACCATTATTGCACAATGGGTATATCTTGCCCAACATGTCAATATGATAGCATGCAGGGTCTCAATCTGGAAGAAACTATTAATGCATTTTCTCTTCCTTTAAACTTTATAATAGTCTTCGGTAGTGTGAAGACTAGCCAGTAGGGAGGAAACTTTCAGTTGAGTCTAGCTCTCTCTGTGTCTCATAATCAAGGTGTATATTGTCTTCAACAATAAGATCTTCCCATATCAGCCTGATAGATAATCAAAAGCCCTATCAATAGCTTATATTGCTTTGAAAACCTGTGAGACTTTCTGAACAACAATTCACAAAGTGCTATCCCACTCTTAGCATTGAAATTTTTGCTTAATAAATTGTGGTTATGAGAGAAGAACCTTTATCTATTCATTCAGTATACTTCCAAATTTGTTTGCTTTGGTTTCAGTTTTTTTTGTTTCTTCCTTGGTTTGTTTTTGGTTTTGGTCAGGAACCATCTAGGAAAGGCAAATCCTGAGCAGTGAATTTCTTTAGATGGTTTCACCACAGAACTTCAGTGAGTGAGGCCTTGGAGGCAAGGACTGAGGGACGACATCTCAAAATTGAGTTTTAATATTGATGTGGCTTTCCTGTCGTTATGAAATTAATATAACAATCCCAAATAAAAGACCACCGTATTGGACAGGTTTTCTACAGTTCAATAAAGATGTACTGTCTTATAGAGATACTATATAAACAAATGATTTCTTAATCCCTGATGATGATTCTATAAGAATTCCTAAATTTATACCAATAATTATTGAGTCCTTTATAATAAGGGCTGCAATTAATGCTCTCTGTTCTGTGAAAACTGCAATTAGATCTCTGTCAGCTCTTACATGTCTCTACTTAATTGCTCTGAGATAGAAAGCAGGAATTGATACTGATTTACAACTTAGCAATACATTATATTATGTGGTAAAACCATTAACTAAAGGTCATAAAGGAACACTGGGTTTATTTATAAAAATTTCAATGTTGACTTAGATATAAGAATTATAGTTTTAGACTTTCAATGAATCTCTGAAGCTTGTGTCAGACAATGAATGTCTTCTTAGATGACTATTTTTTTTGCATTTTTTGGATATTTTCTTTATCTAAATTCAAATGTTATTCCCCTTCCCAATTTCCCCTTTGGAAACCCCCATCCCATACCCCACCCCCTGCATACATGAGGGTGCTCTCCCATCCACCCACCCACCCACTCTCTCCTGCTTCCCCACCCTGGCATTCCCCAACAATGGGGTATCCAGTCTTCACAGGACCAAGGGTTTCTCCACCCATTGATGCCCAACAAGACCATCCTTGGTTGGTAATTTAGACCTCAGACCCTCTGGGAGTTCTGGTTGGTTGATATTGTTGTTCTTCCTATGAGATGCAAACTGGCTCAGCTCCTCTGTCCTTTCTCTAACTTCTCCATTGGGGACCCTATGCTCAGTCCAATGATTGCCTGCAAGCATCCACCTCTATATTTGTCAGCCTCTCAGGAGACAGCTATATCAGGCTCCTGTCAACATGCATCTCTTGGCACACCCAATAGTGAGTGGATTTGGTGACTGCATGTGGTATGGATACCCATATCCAGCAGTCTTTGGATAGCCTTCCCTTCAGTCTCTGCTCCACACTTTGTCTCTGTATTTCCTCCTGTGAGTATTTTGTTCCCCCTTCTAAAGAGTACTGAAGCATCCACACTTTGGTATTTCTTCATCTTGAGCTTCAAGTGGTCTGTAATTACACCTTGGTTATTCTGAGCTCTTGGGCTAACATCCAATTGTCAGTGGGAGCATATCATGTGTGTTCTTTTCTGATTGGGTTAACTCACTCAGGATGATATTCTAGTTCATTCCATTTGTCTATGAATTTCTTAAAGTCATTTTTTTGATAGCTGAGTAGTACTCAGTTGTGTAAATGTACCACAGTTTTTGAATCGATTCCTCTGTTGAAGGGCATCTGGGTTCGTTCCAGCTTCTGGCTATTGTAAATAAGGTTGCTATTGAAAGACCCCCGGAGAGGACCTTTCCCTCAGGAGGAGTCCCAAGCGCCCAATGACCGAGCCGAGTCCACTCGGATGCAATCAGCAAGAGGGTTTATTGGAAAACACAGGTACCTGCGGGCACACAGTCTCTTCGGAGGACTTGCGCGCCCAGCAGCTCCAGCATGGGGCTTTTATAGGGATTGGGGAAGCAGAAGCGGGCGTACAGAAGCAGATGCATAGTTACGGGGATTGGTGGATTCAAACGAGGCACATAGACATGTTCACATATGATTGGCTATTTCACATGATGAGGTAATAAGGTATAGCTACACACATTGGCAGGTTTGGGGCGCCCTGGATGTCGGGGGCTGGGGGCTTATCTCTTCCTTCCAGGTGGCCTGTGAGTCAGATCAGGTACTCCTGGTCTGTTCTGCATTCCTTTCCTTTTATGGTCTGTTAGTTCGAGCGGCAGGGCGGGACTGCCTGGGCTTGCTTTTCACAGTGTTTAGTCCTGAGGTTGTGAATTTTGAAACACTCTTTTAACTTCATATTTTTAAACCTTAAATCTGTATAATTTTCCTTTCACTATGAACATAGTGGAGCATGTGTCCTTGTTATATGTTAGAGCATCTTTTGAGTATATGCCCAGAAGTGGGAGAGCTGGGTATTCAGGTAATACTGTGTTCAATTTTCTGAGGAAACGCCAGAATGATTTCCAGAGTGGTTGTACCACCTTGCAATCCCACCAATAATGGAGGAGTGTTCCTCTTTCTCCACATCCTTGCCAGCATCTGCTGTCACCTGAGTTTTTGATCTTAGCCATTCTAACTGATGTGAGGTAGAATCTCAGGGTTGTTATGATTTACATTTCCCCGATGACTAAGGATTGAATATTTCTTTTGGTGCTTCATGGACATTCAATATTCCTCAGTTGAGAATTCATTGTTTAGGTCTGTACCCCATTTGTAATACTGTTATTTGATTCTCTGGAGTCTAACATCTTTGTATATACTGGATATTAGCCCTCTTTCAGACGTGGGATTGGTAAAGATCTTTTCCCAATCTGTTGGTTGCTGTTTTGTCCTAATGACGGTGTCCTTGGTCTTAGAGAAGCTTTGGAATTTTCTGAGGTCCCATTTGTCGATTCTTGATCTTAGAGCATAAGCCATTGTTATGTTCATAAAATTTTCCCTTGTGCCCATATGTTTGAGGCATTTTCCCCACTGTTTCTTCTAGAAAATAGTAGATTCAAGTGTATCTGGTATTATATGGAGGTCCTTGATCCACTTGGACTTGAGCTTTGTACAAAGTGATGAGAATTGATTGATTTGTATTCTTTTACATGCTGACCTCCAGTTGAACCAGCACAAATTGTTGAAAATGCTGTCTTAATTCCACTGGATGGTTCTAGCTCCTTTGTCAAAGATCAAGTGACCATAAGTTTTTGGGTTCATTTCTAGGTCTTCAATCCTATTCCATTGATCTACCTTCCTGTCTCTGTACCAATACCACACAGTTTTTATCACTATTACTCTCTAATAAAGCTTCAGGTCAAGGAAGGTGATTCCCTCAGAAGTTCTTTTATTGTTGAGAATTGTCTTGGCTATCCTTGGTTTGTTTTTGTTTTTTTGGTTTGTTTTTTTTTTGTCATTTTTGTTATTCCAAATGAATTTGCAAATTTCTTTTCCTAACTCTATGAAGAAATGAGTTGGAATTTTGATTGGGATGGCATTGAATCTGCAGATTGTTTTTGGCAAGGTAGCCAATTTTACTTTATTAATCCTGCTGATCCATGAGCAGGGAAGATCTTTACATCTTCTGAGATCATCTTCAATTTTTTTCTTCAGAGACTTGAGGTTCTTGTCATATAGATCTTTCATTTGTTCGGTTAGAGTCAAACCAAAATACTTCATATTATTGGTGTCTATTGTGAAGAGTGTCATTTCCTTATGTTCTTTCTCAGCCTGTTTATCCTTTGAGTAGAGGAAGGCTACTGATTTGTTTGAGTTACTTTTATATCCAGCCACTTTACTGAAGTTGTTTATTATCAGGTTTAGGAGTTCTCTGGTGGAATTTTTTGGGGTCACTCAAGTATACTATCATATCATCTGCAAATAATGATATTTTGACTTCTTCCTTTCCAATTAATATCCCTTTAAGCTCCTTTTGTTGCTCTAAAGAAGACTTCAAGTACTGTATTGAATAGGTAGGGAGAGAGTAGGCAGCTTTGTCTATACCCTGATTTTAATGGGATTGCTTCAAGTTTCTCACCATTTAGTTTGATGTTGGCTACTGGTTAAATCAGGATCAGATAGACCATCTAAACAGCACTATAACCCCTAAGGAAATAGTAGCAGTCACTAAAATCTCCCAACCAAGAAGGGCCCAGGACCAGATGGGTTTAGTGCAGAATTCTATCAGACCTTCAAAGAAGACCTAATACCAATATTCTTCAAACTATTCTACAAAATAGAAACAAAGGAAACACTACCCAACTCACTCTTTGAAGCCACAATTATGATTATACATAAACCACACAAAGACCCAACGATGAAAGAGAACTTCAGACCAATTTCCCTTATAAATTCTCTCAAACTGAATCTAAGAACACATCAAAATAATGTATAAATGAACTTAAAGAAAAAAACCACATCATCATCTCATTAGAAGGGAAGAAAGCATTTGGCAAAATTCAAAACCTGTTCATGATAAAAGTCTTCAAAAGATCAGGAATTCAGGGCCCATATGTAAACATAATAAAAGCAATATATAGCAAACTAGTAGCCAACATCAAACTAGATGACTATTCTTAATGTAAATATTTGTTGTAACTTCTTATAAAATTTATGATTTGAATTTGTGTTTGAATTTATTGTGAACTTCTAGAACACCAGGTGATTTATTTTCCTGAAAAGATACAAAACCAAAACCAAACAACAACAACAACAAAAAAGCTAGGAGCAATGACATTAAGTATGCAGAAGGAGAATAAGATAGAAGTATTACAGAAATGAGGAGCTGAGCAGAGGAGGAGAGATAGATAAAGAAGAGAGAATAGCAGGGAGAGCGGGCAGCCTTCTCCTTACTATGGTACAGGTTTATTCAGAACAGTAAGGCAGCCTTCTTCTTACTGATAATGACAAAACTTTTTCCTTACTGACTTGTGTTTCTTCAATTTATCAGTCAAAGGGTAGAAGCCCTTTCTTTCTCTTTACAATCAAGGCTGCAGCTTATTTTTCATTCAGAATGAGTGACTTCATTCTGTGCTGGCACTTGGCTTTTGCCCCATCCACTATTCACACACACACACACACACACACACACACACACACACACACATACAAATGTGCATGTGTGTGTGAGTGTATGAGGGTGTGAGTGTGTGTGTGTGTGTGTGTGTGTGTGTATAAGTTGGTGGGACAAGTGTTTGGGTCCCACAGAAATTTGCGAATATATAAAGTACATGTGTTATATGAATGTGTGGTTTTGCTTATTTGCTTGTGTAGAAGTTTTTGGGTTTTTTTTTTCCTTTTGCTAGTGTGACTGTCCCCTCCTGTCCCTTCAATAAAAGTTAAATGTTCCAAATCACCCTCACTCCTGGCCAGCAAGTGGTAAGGTAAGGCTTCTGGGCAAAAGAGAAAGGAGTTCTAGTAATTTATCCTTTACTTAACCCTGGCTGTTTACCAATAGGGTGTTAATTCACAAGAGATGTGCAGCATCTGGCCTCAGAGTAACTTAGGGCTAAGAGAATTATCAAGCACAGAGAATTATAAAAAAAAATGAGAGTTAAGTTTTCTAGCACTTATCAAGCAGAGATTTATAAAATAAGCAAGAGTTAAGTATTCTTGCACTAATCAAGCACAGGGATTTATAAACTAAATAATAAGGAATTATGTTTTCTCGGTCCTTCATGGAGCATCAAACAATAATATAGAATTTAGTTTTTAGCACAGAGCAATAAGAAAGAGTTAAGTCTTCAACACTTTAATGAAGCACAAAACAAGAATAAAGAATTAGCTTTTTAACACAGAACAGTAAAATGACGTTAAGTAGTAAAATGAACCATAGAGATGTATAGAGAAAAGAAGCCAGCAGTGTTCAGCCACAGAATAAAGAAGAAAGTGTTTAGATTTTTAAAAGTCATCAACTTCAGCATCCAACATAGTTAGAGTTAAAATACTAGAGAGTATCAATATTTTTGCCTGTGTTTGACATCTGTGCCCACTTCAGCTCCTTCCCCTAAGCTTAGGGAGAGCCACCTAGCAGTTTTTAACTGCAGTTTTGATTAACTTACAAATTGTTCATGTGGCTTTTCACATAACCTTAATTTTGGTTAACTCTTTTCCTCTTCCTCATCCCTCACTCTGTCCCTATTCTGGTTTATAATTTTCCAGTATCGATATTCCTTCCTTCTACTTTCATATTCCAAGTTCTACCACCTTCCCCACTTCAACAACTCTTTCTAATGTCACGTTTCAAATTTGTCTTATCTATCTTAGGAAGATGAAAGAGACGCAAACACTAAGTCCCTTTTTAATATTATCATCTTATTAAGAGTGTTTTTTGTCCTAATTTTTCCACTATTTCTTTAGCCCTACAAATTCTATGTTAAGTTTTTCTGTTTTGCTTTTGTCAGAGCATTTTATCACTTCAACAAAAAGAGAAACTAATACAGCAATTGGTACTAAGTGGTGAGGCCATTGCTATGCGAAATCTAACACACCATGTACTTGGCCTTTTGAACGGTTTCACATTGAAATGTTTAAAATTTTGAGTTAGAAAGTCCTCATCACAATGGAAGCAGAGTTTAATAGGCCAGTCCAGTGGAAACTTAGAAGACAAGAATGTTGAGAGAAATAGAGACTGTGAGGACAGAGATCATAAGGCTTCATAAGGTAACAATGATTTCATTAGGAAGTAGGTTATAGCCCTTCATGTGATATTTAACCAGAAATCTGGCTTCATTCTGTTTATGGTCTGAAAATATAAGGCAAATATAAATTAAAGATAATGGACTAATGTGTTTGGTAGAGGTAGGATATATGAACAAATTTACAGTTTTAGACAAGGACTGTGCAATAACAAAGCAACTATAATTGTTAAAGACATTAACAATATGATACAAGTCTGATCCAAGCAGGACAGGTTCCAACAATACAGAAGTCCTGGTAGATGCTATATGGATCATGTTCCTAGTTTTATAGACATGAAAAATGCAAGATTGGGGGGTATCGTTGAGTCTTGTAAGCAATTTCAGAGAACTGCTGATACCAGGAAATCAATATGTGGCAGCGTCAGAATCTCTGCCAAAATCTCATAGGTGATACTGTGAGGTGAAGTTTGCTTGAAATAGAGACGTCAGATATTGGAGATGCTTTGATTATAGAACGTTTGTCAAGGTTAGCTCTCGGAATGTAATGGAGCCAACCCATGAAAAGGTTTGGTATGTTGCAGATAGTCATACTGGAGGCCTAAAGCTATCTAAATCCTTTGGAACATAGCCAATTTAACTTAAATCTCAGATGCCAGACATGGAGTGACAGAGTTTGAAGTTTTCACTGGTGGATTTTGATCTTGCTTTTGCCTGATCATTCACTGATAGTCACTGGTTCTTCTGTTTTGGAATAGGAATGTTTACTCTAGACATTGTGTTTGGATCAAAACTCTATTTTAATTGTATAGATATGCACAGTTAAGAGATTTAAAACGTTTAAACTATTAAAATAGTTCAAGTCTGTGGTAAGTATAGTTGAGCTGAAACATTTACATTACATCATGGTCGTAAGTCAATCAACATAAGAGGTGGAAGGTTATAACATGAAAGTGATGTTTTGGTGTGTCAGTTTAATAATGGGTAGAGTTGGTTACTATTAATCGTCAACTTGACAGAATCTATAATCACTTGGACAACAATAGGTGCTTATCTATACTGCATTAAGAGAGGTGGGAAGACTCTGTTACTGTGCTTTAGTGCCATTCCTTGGCTGAGATGTTTGCTTGAATACATAAAGTGAGCTGAGCAGCAACATGTATTCATCACTCTCTGCTTCCTGATTGTGGATTCATTGATACGATCTCCTTCAATTTCCTACAGCTTTGACTTTCCATCTTGGCGAATTGTATCATTGAACCATAAATCAATTTTTGTTCTTCTTTTTTGTTCTGCTTTTGCCAGAGTATTTTATCACAACAGTGTGAAAAGAAATTAAGAATTGCAGGTTGTTATGACACATTTAGTCCAACATTATCCAAACAAGAAGACAAGATTTCTGTTATTATTATTATCCCATTTCTAAGTGAGTATGTCAAAAGTATTTGGATTATACAAGAATATCTGAGCTACTAAGGGTTTCAAATTATATACCACAAAACCAGAAACTCAGCAATTGATTTTCCATGGTTGAAAGGATAAGGTCTTTATGGAGACAAACCTGCAATTAGCCTTTTCAATAATACAGTTGTTTTTCTACCTTTTTGTATATATCATTCAGACTTGGCCACATTTTACTCTTAGATTTCAATTTTCTATTTTGTTCAAAAATGAATATTAACTGAATTTAAAACTGAATATTCTTTAGCTCTCATCTTTTAAAAGCCAAGTGAAAATGCTTGTTGCTTCTAAAAAATATCTAAAAGGCATCATAACTGAGAAATGTTTTCTGTATATGAAAAATTAGCCTGAACTGAAAGTTCAGAAAACAGCTGAAGGATGTACTTACTCTATATTTAATATGCAGAAAAATTACATATAAGAAATAATGGTCAGAGTTAAACAGCCTGGTATAAGTAATTAAATGTTGTTAATATACTCATATATTATAGACCTAACAAGAAGGAATATTGTTCCTCTAATTTACTCGCTCTGTGAGTATAAGTCTAAATTCTTTTGCAAAGTCTATTAACATTTAATGTATTAAGTTGAGATGTGTAATATAACAAAATACTCAGACTCAGAGATGTGAAGGGTTGAAGACAAAAATCAAGGTATAAACAGATTTCATTTCTCCAGCAACATAACTGCTTTACTGTAGCTTCTTTCTGCTGTGTCTACTGCATAAACACACCCTCTGTGTTCTCTCTGTCTCCCAGAATGGCAGCCATATTAACATGATCTTTCATGACCTTGTTTTACTTTGATTCATTGAAGACTGCTTATTTAAATTGGCAAATTAAAAATTAGTGTTTTAACACATGAATTCTGTAAAGACAGAGTTCAGTTGGTAACATAGCATAAACTAAATTACCATTTGTCTAACCATATAATATAGGACAGGGACTATTCCTTTTCCAGAGACTACTATGAAGAAAGAAACAAACCAATATAAATCATGTGTGGACAATCTTAAAATCGTATACATGCTAAGCATATATACACATGCTAAGTATATATATATATATATATATATATATATATATATATATATATATATATATATGGTCCACAAATTTGAGAGAGATCAAGGGTGTCATGGAGGACTGGAGGGAGAAATGAGAAAGAGAAATTTATTTTACTATTTTTAGATTTCAAAAAGTTACAAATATTTAAAATAAAATTTAAAACTAAAGCCAAAAATGTTTATATGTTGCTGCAATAAAAACATATTAAATTATCAAAGGCAAAGGCCTTAACAGTATGTAACTGTAGGAAATTATATTAATAAAACACTGACAAAAGATACTTTTGAAGAGACATTTTTTAAAAATAAATTTTTAAAATTCTTGAATAGAAAAACACTTGTAAATTGAAAACAAAAGAATTCTGGCCATAAATATTTTAAATTCAAATCTTTGCATTAAACATAAATGTAACTTTTATTTTATGTATTTTTTCTTTGTTTGTTACTTTGTGGGTTCTTCATGGTTCTTCTTCTAACTGTCTCATAACCATATCTTCTCTGGCTCAACTCAGCTTCTCCTGCCTCAACTGTCACCAACTGTCTTCTCTTCTCACTCTGCTGTCTGACCAACTCTTTCATGCCCTAAATGCTATGTTCTGCTACCCATGAATTCTACTCCCAGCTCTCAGCCTCTGCTGACTTTTTATATCCTCTACTGTTTGCAAAATTTCAAGAGAAAACTGACACAGAAGGGCAAAGGGTCCTTTAATGATCCAGGCACATAGAATATTTTATGCTACAAATAAATTTGACAGTATGTTTTACAAACTGATTCAAAATAAGGTCAGATAAGTGAATAAGATTCTTCCATATAACATCTGATAGGTTTTGACAAAGATTACAGATTTGTCTCAGAGTAATGAGAAGCTACTGGGTGATTTGATCTGGGCACATCATGTGGGAGGTTTGATCTGGGCACATCATGACCTGACTTTCGTGGCCTAGAGTCCCATGGTGGAGCACTGACAGGGGTCAGAATACAGGCACGTTAAATATAGGTTTTATAGGCTGTTTGGTGGCAAAATCAAAAGCTGCTGGTTTAGATTTGAATATCAGCATTAGAAATAGTGAGATAAAATAGGTTTCAAATATTGATTTAAACATAAAGGTGTCAGGATTTGTTACATATAGAGAGATGAAACTTTTAAGGTTTTGTTCTAAGAAATGACATAATAGAAATGTTCCAGTTACTGGAATAATGTGAACTAGGTAGTTATGGAGGTAATTTGGACTTTAAATCAAATATTTTAAGTGCATCGAATTTAAGATCCCTATTAGATTCTGGGCAGAAGGAAGACATATAGGCTTTTGTCAATAGTTCTCCACAGAGAAGGACCAAACTATAAGTTTGAATGTTATCCATGTGAAATGTTGTTATATTTCCCATGAAGACATTAAGAAATATTTATTCACTTCAAGAGACCAAAGAAAGGATTTCATCTAAGTCTGCCTTAGAAAACCAATGAGATTGTTGAGTGTACTTACAGGAATATGAGTTTCAGATTATTTGCGGAAGCATAGCATGGGTGATTCAATAGTTATCAAAAAGTGACTAGCAACGTTGAAAAACTGCACCATTAAAGATGCTACACTCCTAGTCAATGTTCCCTTCCCATATTCTCTAAGACATCTCAAAGATCTTGTGCAGCTTATATGGCTTATATGAAGTATTTGTGGGTGGAATCTCAGAAGGAGAATCTAGTGATCCCCACACATCTACCTAGAGATATTAACAGTCCTATTTTCATTGTCAAAAGCTTTCTAACCATTGCATTATTTTGATTTCAACATTTACTTAGTTAGATCTCTATTACTATGATGAAATATTAGGACAAACACGATCCACACTGTGGTACATCACAAAATGATTCTGTAACAGGAGCTCAGACATGGCAGGAACCTGAAGGCAGGGGCTAATGCAAGGGAAATGGAGGGTTGCTGCTTATTGGCTTGTTCTCCATGGCTTTCTTAACCTACTTTCTTATAGAACTCAGGACCACCAGCCTAGGTATGACATCATCCACAATGGGCTGGGCATTCGATGATCAACCACTAAGAAAATGTCGTATCTTATGGAGGCATTTTCTCAATTGAGGTTCTCTCTTTTTTGGTGATTGTGATTTGTGTCAAGCTGAAATAAAACAAGGCATCATTGGCCATGGTTGCCATAGCAGTCTACTTTCTGCAAGCTGATGATCATTCCATGACTAGAAATAATGTTATTTAATCAAATGTAGATAATAGTCAAAGTCTTGCTAAGGTTGCATAGGACAAAAAAAATGTATACAGAATTTAAGCTTTTGAGAGACTTCGACAAGGACCTACATATGTATACATAATGAGAAACATGATTTTCAACAATGTTCTTATGAATGTCCAGTTAAGATAGGTACAGAAGAATCAAATGCAATAATACTGAAGTAAATAGTTGTGATACCAAGATTTTCAACAGCCTACACTTCCAAAGTAAAGATCCAATATTCCATTGAAAATATAAAAAGTATATTAAATATATGTATAGCAGTATTAATAGCTTGTAACTAGTGAATAACAGCCCTTGGAAGCAAATATATATATATGTATATATATATATATATATAAATTTTAGAATTACATGAGAAATAATTATAATTTCAACACATTTAGTATAATGTTTATCATACTTCTTTTAAACAACATCTCACAAAATTTCATAGAAGAGCATCAAAAACAAAGTATTAAAATATAGAGGTCGCCACAGTTGTCAAGGGAAATGCTTCATGTTGCCCTTTTTAGAATTGAATGTGTATGACTACAGTTTCTTAAAACGTATTGATGATGTTGTCATTTCTCCTCTTTCCACAGGTGGGGAAGTACCATACACAACTTTGGCAACCCGAATGATGATGGGGGCTTGGTGGTTATTTGCTCTGATTGTCATCTCATCTTATACAGCAAATCTTGCCGCTTTCCTCACTATCACCCGCATTGAGAGCTCCATCCAGTAAGTAGGCATAGATTCTAGGTGTCATCAAACATGACAAATGCTGGGCATGCCACAAGGAAAGCCCTCTGTTCATCCATGTGCACAACCTGATAATAAATTGTCACTCTCTTTTTAATGAAAGGCTTAATTCTATGATTATTCAGATATCAATCCTAAATAATTTATTTTATAAATAATTGTTGATTATAACTTAAATATTGGTTTCTGTATTTTTGTGGAAAGGTAATACATCATCAAAAATTTAACCTTCACAGAGAATAGCTATATCAGGGCAGGAGAAATTATACAAAACCATCCTTAACTCCAGTTTTCAGAGATCTCATATCATCTATTGGACTCTAACACCATTGCACATGCATAGTGTACAGAAATACATGGATGCATATGCATAAAAATAAATAAATCTTTTAAAAGTATACTATGTCAGAGAAAAACTATGAGAAAACAAAGTATAAATAATTTTATAAAATAAAATGCCTGTTTTATACGTTTGTACAATCAGAGTAAATCGTTAAAAGGTTAAATTCCCTCTGTAAATGAGGGGGTAGGGGATAAGGGGATGCTGAAAGACAAGAACAGAGAGGGGAAGAAAGGGTAGCAGGTAACAGACAAAATCTCCATTCTAGTGATCACATTCTGCTTGTCTGCCTTAATACCCACATGCTCATCGCTGTTCTTTTTCCAGCATCAGTAACAATGATGAATGGGAAGTGGTTTTTAACCATACACACTCACTTTCAGAAGTCTGTGCTTCAGATAATAAGAGCTTTTCCCACGAGGCCTATAAACCTGAGGCATTTTTTGCCTTCATGGTTTCATACTACAGGACCTGCAGTAGCATCATACAGTTTCTCCCCTAAATGGGCATCATGTTTTACACAGTGTATGAAGAGACATTCCCCTGAAATTGTCTTATTTAACCCCAAACAAAATTATCTTAATAAAAGGTTAACACTCATGGCTCAAAAGTGGTCAATACAAAATGAGAACAACTAGAAATGTAGAAGAATTTCTAAGAGTATAATTTCCCTTAAAGAAAAACACAAAACTTCTTGCCTCTAAGAAATATGTAAATGAATTCTGTTAGTGACCAGAAAGCCATTATAACAAAATGCCAAATCAAGAGTTAATTATTTATAAAGACGTACATTGTTTTTCTTCAATCTACAATCTGAAATTGAAGCCCCGAAAAGTCAGCTAGCGATACTCACAGGCATTCAATTCCTTTATCCATTTATGAAGATGATACTTCTAATTTCTCTCATCAAACCACGCTCCTCGAATTGTTTTATAATTGTTGCTTTAGTACAGAGCCTTTGTATCTTCCAAATCTGTACCGCTTATAGCCAGTTCTGAGTAATATGAATCATAAATGATGCTGAGTAAAATGCGGGAGATTGAATGATAATGAAAACTATTGTAATAGCCTGGGAAGAAAATTGATGAAATTAGTAACACCATAAAAATAATAACTATCATTTAATGATTAGTTACCAGATCCCAGGACCTGTGCTATTATATGCACACTGGGTCATTTAATGCTCATCATCACCTTCTAAAATCTATCCTATTCATGGCACTTTTTAACAAATGAAAAAAACTGAATATGAGAATCTAAGGAAATTTCACCTTCACAAAGTAAGTGTTAAAGAGGAGACCCTCAGGGTACCCAGCCCTGAGCCTCTCTTCCATGGCATTGCAACAGTTCTAATTTTCTGCACTCAAACTTTCATGTGCCATCTGTGTTTAGAGAAGGAAATTTCAGCATTAAGGATAAAGACTTATCAGTTACTAAGAATTCAGGGCAAAGGATTGACTTTATAGAATATTGTACAAACCCTCAATTGGTCTGAAGCAGTAGCAATAATGTTTGTGCCTACATGTCAACGTGAGTTATTTGCATCTATGGTTACTCTATGCCATTCTGAGCAAGATATTTTGGCATATCTGATCAAAGAAAAATTGAGCATGCAAATTGTGACAACCTGATATGCATATGCATTATATATAAATTCCTATAATTAGATTAGCTAACACATCTATTACTGCCCATAATATTTATTAAATATCCCCTAAGGGTTCATTTTGTAAACCTCTTTGTGCCTTTGGATAAGCATCTCCTTCCTTCCACCATTCCACAGATCTTTCACCACCGACCTGGTCTTTGTTTCCATGTATTTGTCTTTGTACTACAGCAATTGTGTTTCTGCGTTTGGCTCATTTCATTAGCTTAGTGATATCTCGGCTGATCAATGCCTTAGCAGATAGGAAATGGAAAAATTGCTTTTCAGAGCAAAGTGGAGTCTTAACCTTATTAAAATATTTTTTGCACCATTTCTTCCTTTCCTTCTTCTCTCCTAACCTTCTCAGGTACTCTCTTGCTGGTGTGTGTGTGTGTGTGTGTGTGTGTGTGTGTGTGTGTGTGTGTGCATGCATGTGTATGTGAGTGTGTATTCATAAGTATGTAATATAACCCACTCAGTCTGTATAATGTTACATGTATGTATTATTTGGGGGTAACCATTTGGCATTGAATAACCAAGTGGTATGCTCATTCCTAGAGAAGATTTTCCTCTGCTTTCAGAAGTTTCAGGCTTCCACCCACCTTGTCCATGTTTATATGTTTATTGCTGTTGTCCTTCTTCAGGTTAATTTAGGTAGCCATGTTGGTGTTACTTCATGAGCACACAGTTCTAAAAATACACTCTCTATAGTAATTCACAACTGACCTGGCTCACTTAGATATGCTTAAACTTTTGTTTATATTTAGTCTTTACCTATTTTAAATAAATGAACATAAATGAATGGTCTCATAAATACAACAGTAATCAAAATAGTAAAATTATTATGGCTAACACTTACTGAGGACTTATGATGATCCAGGGATTAAGTATTTTGCAGTTAGTATCTCATATATTCCTCAAAGTACCTGTCACAACATATTACCATTATTTCCATTTTGTAAATGAAGAAACTGAACTTTAGACGATAAATGCTCAGGATCACCCAGATAGCACTGATGTTAGTTGTCTAACCTTTGTCAACTGATTACCAAACCACAGTCTTGACACTGCAGTTAGTTCCTTATCCAGTGCTGGTTCCCCAGTTTGTTTGAGCCACTGTTTTGCTGAGGGTGATAGGATCATGATATATGTGTGCATCTCTGTGTTTAGTTGTTCTGAGATTCCAGCACCAGTTCCTCTTTAGACTACTATAATGGTGGAGGTAGACACCACTTCCAAATCTGTATTCCCCGAAGGTTCCTTCAAAAGCAAAATTTAGTAGGAGAAAATGTAATTTTGCATGATGTTTCCCTCAAGTGCAGTACTACACTCCAAAGTAACTGAGCATTCATTTCCTTTAAATTATTCCTTTCTACTGCCAACAGCCGTTATGAAAACTCTTCCGTGGGTGTAATAAATTTCTACTTCCTAATGCTATCACCAGAGTAATTTGGGAAAGAATCAAAATCAAATAACTTAGTCTGATTCTCTCCCCAAAGTTATAGAGAACTTCAGACCTCATGTCTTACCTTTGTTGGTAAACACAGATGCCAGTAACTCTGCTTCGTTACAGTTCCATCTGTAAGTAATCAGTTTCGTGAGAAGTTCCCACTCTATTTTCTCCTAGAAAATATACTTTCCACAGCCTCACGCAGTGCCATCTTAAGCTCTGGTATTCATAAAATTAGCTTCTCACTGAATTAAACATTGAGTGTTAACACTTCTCATTCAGCCCAAATTTGCTATGCCATTGGCCAACATACACTATGTATATCTTCATTCTCTCAAACCAGAGACTCTTCTCCAGACAGAAATGGAAGAAGGAAATAGAGTAATGCCACTCAGACAGAAAAATACAGGTCCTCTTGAACAGATTAGCAACGATCTAAATTGTGAGGAATGGATTTTTCTGGTAAAAGTTAACCCATTGTTTACCCTTCAATGACAGGACATGATAGGTTGACAAATGAGATGACTAGTTCAGATTCCAAGGGAGAAAATCTTAGTGACCTTTTCCTTTTTAATTGTGGTTGTTGTTTGTTTGCTTGTTTACTTAAAATATGCAATGTCGGTTGAGGCCGTGGATGGCTTAGTGATTAAGAGTGCCTGTTGCTCTTGCAGAACCAGGGTCAATTCCTAGCACCGCATGCTGAATCACAACCATCCACAGCTCAAGGTCCAGGGGATTTGATACTCTTTTCTGATATCCATGGCTACAAGACACACACATGCTATGCACATTCACAAAGACAAATCACTCACATGCATAAATTTTGAGAGAAGAATGCTTGATTTTCTATTGGTAGCCAGGGGAAAATGGCAATGGTGAAAGGTAAGGGCTGAGACTGTAACTCAGAAGTTCACCTGGTTGACCTGACCCAGATCTTGAGTTCAGTCCCCAGTAACATGTACAGAGCCACACTCAACCGGGTTATACCAGCATCATATCTGCCCTTACGTTATTATACTTTTCCAGAAGCTATTTATCATTTAACATCAAAATAAACAGAGTTCCAGGAAGGCATGATTGTTCAGCTCTACACTTTTGTAACTGTACAGTATGATTAATTTTTGTGACCACACTTGATTAATTTTGTTCTGTAGAACTGTAAGTAATCTTGGTCTCTACTCAAAGGCATCTTATAAGTTCACATTTGGTACATTGGCTATCACAATCCTTGATGTTTAACCAAACAAAATACTGAGTTATTGATTCCCTTGAATCAAATAAACTGAGATAATAGTTCTTTCCAGGACCTATAAAAACAAGCTATGTTACAAGAAGAGATCTGATCATGTCAATGATAAAACTTGTACAACCTCATTAGTGTGAATATATGAAGGGAAAACTTTACATTGTAATGGTCTACATGCCATTTATCACAGGCAAAGAATTGTCTAGCTACCACTATAATCGAAATGCACCACTATGCCATCCACACAAAGGTTTTCCTCCTCCTTGATTTGCCCAGTCACATCCTCCTTCCTCTTATCCACATTCAAGGAAATCTGTGATATATTTGCTGATATGTATTGTTTCTGTCACAAATGCCACTGCCAATCGTGTGGCCCACTTTTCAAGGTAATTGTCACTGGGCCTTGTCACTTGATACTCTAATCCTATCCAAAACCAAAAGGTGTGGGGGGCACAATTTCAGCCAAGCCCAACTATAATTTAAGCATAAATATAAATTAAAGGAATGACTCACTTGATGGTTTCACTTTAGTGCATAACCACAGCATCCAATGAAGCTGCTGTCAGTGACTGGCAATAATTGTGAGTCAGATTGTTAAACAAGTATTTTTAATAAGTCATCTTTATTTTCTCTTGTCATAATCAATATCTCACAGAGCACTTCTATGTAGATTCCCCCATATCCAAGAATAGATTTTAGTGTCTTTCTGTTTCAAACCTCTTACACCTGTCTGCCACCACCACACTGTGAACTCTATCTGGCCTTGTATTGGCATGTTGCTCTATTGTTTTATCTTTTTAATTAAAATGCATTTCCTCAAGGGCTGCTTTTAATCACTGTTGTATCAACCTGGGAAGGATCTTATGTAGTACCTAATTAAATACTGAGAGCATAGTTGTTACAAATAATATTCAGCCAATAAATAACCAGAAAAGGATTTCTTGAATTTAGCTTGAGACTGCTCAAGTCTACAATGTGCATATCAACCACATAAAACACAAAAGAAACAATGAAGTCACTCCTTCATGCTGTTATTTTATATAAGAGCGAAGAAGCCCTCAAATGATACACTCCCTTGCTTTACACAGTATCTCACCTACTCTCCCTTCAATTGTTCCATAGAAGCCTATTTCAGAGCTCTCAGTAGGGAATTGCACACTTTATTAGGAACAGCCACTGTCAGGATGGTTGAGGGAAGCTGGGCTTGATTCATTCTGCTTCTATGTTTCATCTCCGCAGAATTGTGGAGGCTTAGCTCCAGAACTCGTGGGCACTGCAGACACAGGAAGGCATTCATCTCCCAACTCTGTATTGTTCAGAGTTGAGATGGCTTAGTTATCTTGGCACATAAGTACTACAGTGATGGATGTTTTATGAGCATGGAGCTATCTGGGTGTCCTAGACAGAATTTTATCTTCTAAAAAAGGAAGCAAAACCCGAGGACGTATGTGTTGGTCTTTCAAATGCATCCTTCACTGGGTACTTAATTAAATGCTGTCTCCCACTTTATTTGTCATTCCCGGAGACCCAATGAGCCCTTGCAGTCTCTAATATGATAAATCAATCTCCCCCTTCCCCTCCCTCCCACCCTCCCTCTATTCCTCTCTCAGACTTCCTCTTCTCCCTCACAATGTTCCTCATCTTCCAGCTTTGTCTCTCTCCACTAGAAAATTGTTAAATATTCAAGATATGAATTCCTATCTTTTCTAATCTTCTTGATAGTTTCATTTCCTGTGAGAAGTCTGATGAAATATCTCCTCCCACAAGTTTTTATACACTTAGTCAAAACCCTGTGCTGGGCAGTTTACTAGAGCACCAGTCTATAAATAGATGGCATTTGAATAGGGGACATACTTTTGGGAAACTAGTATGGGAAGAACAATGATAGAAATGATCAATATTAATAAGTCAGTGGTGGAGCACTAGCCTAGCATATGGTGGGTACTACACTAATTCATGGGTTCAATAACTCAAAGAAAAAAGTCAGACCCTAAAGTAGCTGGTAGAAGATTATACTCTGAGACATGGGATTATGGAAATCAAGTCTCAACCACCAGAGTCAGCCATATTGAGAAAGGATGTGTACCTGTTCCATGCTGGGGAGAACAGCAGCCTCTACTCTCCTGCACAGATCTCTTTGCTTTTATACTTCCTGTATGTACTATCTAATTTCAGATTAGAGAATCAGTTTGGTCTATCCTCTTCCTGTTTTTTGTTTTGTTTTGTTCTTGTTTTAGGTTTGTCAGTGAAAACAAGTTGGTGTGAATTTGTGGATCTCCCTCCCTTAGCCACAAGTTGGGGGGAGGGGGGTTAAGAGGTTAAGATATCAATCTAATACAGTTTTCTTTCCTTTTTTAAGTAAAATAGCCTTATTGATTCCCCATCTCTGTATTGTTTTCCCAGACTATTTACTTTCTCTCTTCTAATTTTTACTGTTTCTCTAAAACTAAATACTAGATTATTTCTACTTATTTACTTTCTATTCCTGTATTCACTATATAATATCTTAGTACACATCATATATGCATGCTCCTTTATTCTGAAAATTATTAAAGTTGAAAAATATTTTTTTAAAAATTGACTATGAAATATATCTTCAGGGTAGTCATATCAGAATATTGTAGTCGTGTCTGCCATTTATACTTTATTTTCATAACAGATCTGGATTCAAAGACTGGTTTCCTAGAGACATGGACTGACTGTTATCTACTAACTTAGATGACCAAGAAAATAGGGGAGAAAATATCTTGGTCCTACCATATCCCATTTCTATCTGAATGTTACACATGCTCCCATGAAAATAAAACAAGTGTTTTTCTTTTTTTTAATTTCAAACACTTTATCACAGATATACAAGTCTCAGTGTAGAAACACAAGAAACATAAAAATACAGGCAACATAATTCCTTGGAAAATCACTACTTAGTCATATGAAATCCCAAAGGAATAAGCAAATGATCATAAGAATGTTCAACAAAATTAGTGAACACATGGTTAAATATGGAATGAACTCAACTGAGCACTAATAGCTCATATATGTAAGGAAGTCAAAATAGGCTATGAAATGAGAAATTAATAAAATATATAAATGGTGAAAACTTCAAATTGAAATCTTGGAAATGATATCTCCAATAAGTCTGTTAAGATCTCTATGGAAAGCCTCACCAGTTGACTAAGTCAAGAGAAAAATAGAATATGAGGGCTTTAAGATAATGCAGATTATTCACATTCCCAAAATGACAATAATAATTTATGAGCAGAATATACAAAATCAATGGGAGAGCATCAAATGACCAAATCTGCCAATAATCAACATTAAAGAGTGAGAAGAACATTGATCTAAAGGTACAGAAAACATACTTAATAAAGGTCTCAGAGAAATTTTATTAAGTCTAAGGAAAGAAATAGCCATCCAGTTATATGAGATACTAGGACCAGTAAATGAACAAGACCAGAAAATAACTTCCCAAAGAAAGAACATTAAACTCTATAAGAGAAAGACATCATACAAAAAAGAGAAGTCATCAGAAAATAACTTCTAAAAGACAATGACTGCTGTGTCAGGCTATTATAGTCAGTAAAGCTATGCATCATAATGAAAGCAGAAAGAAAAACGTTGTTATAAACAAAAATTAAAGTCCTTAATCTTATGCCAGTTCTATAGAATATACATGATATAGTCAAACATACTCAAGATGTACACAATTAGAAAAAATAATACTTATTTGTGCATGTTTTAATATTATACAAAGGACACCTTAAAGACTCTACAAGAATATTCTTGAAACAGATACACACATTGAAACAACATGCAAAATTGGTAGCTTTACTAAACTAAATAAAGGAAAAAACAATAATAAGAAATCATAATACCTATAGCAAACAGCAAGAGCACTTTTAAAGTTATAGAGCACAGAAAATGATATTTAAAAGATACAAGAAAATATTCATAATAATGGATCTATGGACTGGAAAACTAAATACGGGTAAAGTGTTAAAAGTGTCGTTATCCCAATAAAATTACCAAGAGTATCCATTACAGAAATGGATAAAACAAAGTAGTCTATAATTCATATAAAAGAAAAAATAATCCAAATGGCAAATGTAATACTAAGCAGAAAAATCAATGCTAAAAATGTTATAATAAAGCACAATTTCCAACCTCAGCTTACAGCATGGCACTATGGTAATAAAAATCTCAAGAAACTGACACAAAACAAACATTTCAGTCAATAAAGTAGAGTTGAAAAGAAAAGAGCAACTTGGAATTAGATATATACAATTATGTCCATGTGATTTTGAACAAATTTTTGAGGAAGCATTATTACCTATTCCACTAATAGTAATAGAAGGGTCATGTTTCCACACATAGAGTGAAAAATCTAGTGTTTGCCCTTGTTTAAATAATTTCAAAATATATCAAATACTTTATTATAAGTCAAATTTTGAAACAATTAGAAGAAACTCTTCAGGAGTTGGCCATAAGCAAGGTCTTACTTAAAAGGATTCCAGGAGCTCAGCAAATAATCCTAAGAATTGATCAGTAGGATTATATAAAATATAACAGTTTCTGCATGGCAAGTAAACATTATTCAAATGAAGAGACGGACCAACAAAGAGTAAAGTATCTTTGTTATCTGCATACCTGATAGAGCATCAATATCTGAGAAATCATAAAACCTAGTACCCAAACAAAATAATGTGATCAGTGAACATGCTAATGAAATGAAGACACTCTTCTCACAAGAAAGGGAATTGACCAACAAACATGACAAATTAAATATTCTTAGACTTTGGGAAAATGCAAATTAAAATTACTTTGAGATCCTATCTCAGCATCCAAAAGTCTCTTATAAGGAAAATGAGTAAAAGTAAATTCTGCTAAGGAAATGGAGTTGCTGCTTTTGATGATATAAAGTGATCTTTCCACTGTGCACAGAACTATGGAATTTCCTCAGAAACCTAAAAATACACTGTGCCAGTGTGATGTGTTCCGTTAATATCAGCACATGGGAGTCAGAGAAGGGGAACTTTACAAGTTTGATGCCAGCATGTTCTACAGAGCAAGATCGATCGATCGATCGATAGGTAGGTAGATAGATAGATAGATAGATAGATAGATAGATAGATAGATAGATAGATAGATTGATAGATGATAGATAGATAGATAGATAGATAGATAGATAGATAGATAGATAGATGATAAATAGACAAATGGGTGGATGGATGGATGGATGGATGGATGGATGGAGAGAGAGAGAAAGAGAGAGAGAGAGAGAGAGAGAGAGAGAGAGAGAGAGAGAGAGAAGTAGCATACTATAAGCTATAACAAAAAGATTCTAGGAAAACTTAGCACACGGGTCCTTGAATATCCATTTTTTCCAACTCAACTCACAATAGACAAGTTTTAGAATTGCCAAATAGCTGTCAGCTGCGATGCAGGTAAGGTGCTCAAAGTAAATGATGTCTGAAACAGCACTATGAACAATGAATGTATGCCAGTGCAAAAAAAAAAAAAAAAAGGAAAGAAAAAATAAAGGAAATGTCAAAGACTTTCATAGCCACACCTCTGTCTTCTTTTCCTGCTTTTGTTTTTAAACTACCACTTTCTCTCCTTCTCCACTCATGCATCCTCCACCTTGCCAGCAACCTTGGTGTGTTTGCCTCCTTCCTACACCCCGGAGCTGTTAGACTTCATTAGTTTCAATGTTTTTAGTTTCTCCTTGTATTGCCATTTAAGCATACACGATTCACTTTGATGGCTTTATCCTCCTCTCCTACGCACACACAACACTCCTAGTAGACTCCTCATTCTCAAGCACTGACGCTAAAGATGAGGTTGGGGAAGAGCCAAGTGTGAGAGAAAGGACCAGAACGGGGAGGATGAGGAGCAGGGTCAGCAGCAGGTGGCTTGGGCTCTACTCCAAAATGTCTGAGGTTTCCATGAGAAAACGCTGCCAATACTTTCGATTTCCAGTTGAATTTAGTTTGGAGGTACATTTGCAGTTCGGGCATTTGAACCTTGCATTTCCAGGATGTCTCAGTAGCCAGATGGATCCGCTATACCAACATTAGTTGAAGTTGATTGAAAACAAAATATCACTTAGATGGAATACAATTTCTCTGAATCCTTGTTGAAAATACAAATGAGGGTTTTGGAAAAATCCCCAGACTCACTGCATTGAGAGGGACTACATCTTTTTGGCAGTGGGGAATTTTAAATTATCAGTAGAGCTCTGGTCTCCAGTTCTGTTGTGAAGAAGCACCATCTCTGCTTGTGCTAAGATTCACGAACACCCTAACTTGTCATATTACTGTGAGAGAATGTTTCACTTGATCTTTCTGTTAGCTACTAAAGTAGTTTACAGTTATTTAACTTCTTTCTCCTCAGTCTCCACTGATACCCGGACTCAAAGATTTTGATGATATAATTAATATTTTGAATGTCTTAAAAAGATCTATGAACAAGTTTACAAATTACTATTGATTGTTTATTTGAATTCACACTGTATTTTATTGGACCATTGTTTTATGTAGGATTCGTGTGTATTATTGTAACATAGCTTGTTAATAGGCCATATGCAAGGTAATGATCAATGGTTCAATGTCAGCCTTGAAGGGTATATTGAATAAAGTAGTTTTTCACAAGTCAGCATTGGTCTGGATACTAATTAACATTTCAGTGTTGATTTGAAATATGGAATAGGGAGTGAGCTTATTAAATATGCAGATTACTCTTCATTGAGTAGGGGTGATTATTGACTTGAACCACACTTTAAGAATTTATGAGGACCTTGACAAATTAAACAAGGTGATTATAAGTAAGATGAAGTTTAATGAGGACAAATAAGTGATAATTTAGTTTGTGTGCATGTGTGGGTGTGCGTGTGCATGTGCACGTGCGTGCATGTGTGTGTCTGTGTCTGTGTGTTTGTAGGGGATGCAGACAGTTTCAGAACAAATTTGAAATACGATATTGGTGTTTTCTTCAAGAAAATGAGAAGTTAGCTGTAGCATAAAATTGTCCAACTCCTTTAAAGATTACAGTGGCCTCTTTATTATTTGAGAAAACAATGGGTAGCTAATAGCTCCAAAAAGTAATCAATAGATTCTGAGGATAAGAACTAAAGGGATATTCTTTAACTCAACCAGGGAAAGGCTTAAAGGATGAAAAAGGAACAAAGTGTGTATTACCTAAAGAAATATCATGGTATGGGTAAGTGGCTAAGGGCTGATTTACAGGCTTCTCTGAAAGAGTGTGAGGCTATCGATGAGCCAGGATTTCCTGGTGTTGTGTTTCATAACTCAGGTCAGTTTCTCTGGCAGGTGTAGTAGCATAAGGCACTGATAATCCAGTCACCCAGTGACAGTGGTAGCTCCTCACTGAGTTCTGATGTGACTCCTCAGAATACTTTCTTAACACGGGTTGGAAATGATCCCCTTCTGGGAATGCTTGGGAATTGATGAAGTACTACACGTATTTTTAAGGATATACAAATTTAAAACTCCATTGTTCTGCTTTTGTAATTTGGTGGGTTATGTGAAGATATCATTTTTAGTCCAAAGATGAGAATCAGTTAGCTGTCAATGGTGACATTAATGAAAATCTAGCCATACAAATTTAGGAAAATTGTATGGTCTTTATTATTATTATTATTATTATTATTATTATTATCATCATCATCATCATCATCATCATCATCATCATCATCATCTAATTTATTTACACTACAAATGTTGCCCCCTTCCTTGTCCCCTCTCCCTGAGTTATTCACCCATTCCTCATGCCTCTGAGGGGTTACCCCCACCCGCTCACCCACCTCCTCCTCACCCCCACTAGCATTCATCCTCCCTGGGGCATCAAACTTCCACAAGATTAAGCACATCCTCTCCCATATGGTAGTCCTTCACTACACATATACCTGGGGCCACAGATCAGCCCATGTATGCTCTTCGGTTTTTGCCTAGTCTCTGGGAGCTTTGAGGGATCCAAGTCAGTCGATGCTGTTGTTCTTCCTATAGGGTTGCAATCCCCCTCAGCTCCTTCGGTCTTTCCCGCAACTCCTCTATATGGGTTCCCAACCTCAATCCAATGGTTGGCTCTAAGTATCTACATTTGTCTCAGTCAACTGCTACGACCGCTCTGTATGTCCTTTTGGGTCTAGGTTACCTCACTCAAGATGATATTTTCTAGTTCTATCCATTTGCCTGCAAAAATTATGATGTCCTTGTTCTTAATAGAAGAATAGTATTCCATAGTGCAAGTGAACCATATTTTCTGTATCTATTCTTTAGCTGAAGGACATCTGGGTTGTTTCCAGCTTCTGGCCATTACAAATAAGGCTGCTATAAACTCAGTGGAGCATGTCTTTGTGGTATGGTAGAACATCTTTTGGATACATTTTCAGGAATGGTATAGTGGGGTTTTCAGGTAGAATTACTTCCAGTTTTCTGGGAAGCCACCAGATTGATTTCCAGAGCAGTTATCCCAGTTTATAATCCCACCAGTAACAGAAGAATGTTCCTCTTTTCCCAACCATTCTTACAGGCATGTACTGTCCTTGAATTTTTGTTCTTAGCCATTCTGATTGGTATAGAGTGGAATTTCGCAGTCATTTGATTGCATTTTCCTGATGACTAAGGATGTTGAGCATTTCTTTAAGGGCTTCTCAGCCATTCAAGATTACTTTCTTGAGAATTCTTTGTTTAGCTCTGTACCCCACTTGGGTTATTTCAATTTTTTTTTGGAGTCTGACCTCTTGAGGCCTTTGTGTATTTTGGATACTAGCCCTCAATTAGATATAGGGTTATATAAATTGGAAAGGAAGAAGTCAAGGTATCAGTGTTTGTGGATGATAAGATAATATACATAAGCAACTCCCAAAATTACACCAGAGAACATCTACAGTTTATAAACAACTTAAGCAAAGTGTCTGGATATATAATTAACTAAACAAACAAAACCACAATAGTCTTCCTTTATACAAATGATAAATGAGTTGAGAAAGAAATTAGGGAAATGACACAATAATCATAAATAATATAAAATGTCTTAGTATAACTCTAATCAAACAAGTGAAATATTTGTATGACAAGAACTTCAAGTCTCTGAAGAAAGAAATTGTAGGAGACCTTAGAAAATGGAAAGATGTCCCATGCTCAAGGATTGTAGGATTAACATAACAAAATAGGCATCCTCCCAAAAGCAATCAACAGATTTAATGCAATTCCCGTTAAGATTCCAACACAATTCTATACAGATATAGAAAGAGAAATTATCAACTTCATATAGAAAAACAAAAACCCCAGGGGAGCAAAAAAATTCTCAACAATAAAAGAATTTCTGAAGGAAATTCTTTACCATCCCTGACCTCAAGCTGTTCTACAAAGCAACAGTGATAAAAACTGCATGGTGTTGGTACTGAGACAGACAAATCGATCAATGGAGTAGAATTATGACCCAGAAATAAGACCACACACCTATGGACACTTGATCTTTGACAAAGTAGTCAAACTCATACAGTAGGGGGGAAAAAAGCATATTCTACAAATGGTGCTGGGCTAACTAGTGGTCTGTATATAGAAGAATGCAAATTGATCCATATCTATCAAGCTCAAGTCCAATGGGTAAGAGGACTTCCACATAAAACCAGATACACTGGTTCTAACAGAAGAGAAATTAGGAAGAGCCTTGAATGCATTGGCACAGGGAAAATTTTCCAGAACAGAAAACACCAATAGTCTCTAAGATCAACAACTGACAAATGGGACCTCATGAAATTGAAAAGCTTTTGTAAGGCAATGAACTCTGTAAATAGGACAAAACCTCAAGCTTCAGGTTATGAAAAGATCTTTATGTTCATTCATACAATGTTGAGATAAATATTTTTCATGATATATCTGTAGGAAAAGGGAGAAACAAGGTATGATTGCTATGACAGCATCCCAGTTCCTATGTTAAGGGAATTTACTTCTGACTGTTCTAGAATTCATTGTGGAGACTGGGCTGGCCTTGTACTCACAGACATACCCCTGCCACTGCTTTCCATGAGTATTAAGATTGTTGCCATGTGTCATCACCCGCAGTCCATTTTAGTGTTTTCTGGGTTTTGTTTGTCTGTTTGTTTGTTTGTTTGTTTGTTTTTAAATAGATTCTTTCTTTGTAGATCAGGCTAGATCACAGTCAAGGATACTCTGTGTCAGCTTCCTAAATGTTTGGGTTTCAGATATGTACCAAATACGTGGCACAAAAATTTTGTTATGTATCCTTAATGGTACTAAGAAATACTGAACATTTCTGATATCCTCTGCCTTCTTAACATCACCTATGATATCCACATATGTAATTCAGATTTTCAAATTTTAATGGAAATGCAGATCTTCCCATGGGCAGAAATAATCTCTCCTACGTTGTATAAGACATCCATCTTTCTTACATCTGTTTCCAACAAAATTTCCAACTTACCTGTGGCCACTCTAGCTAAACTATTTAAAGGAAAGGAGTACTCCTAACAACTTTGCTGAAAAGAGTGGCTTGAGATCCCTAAATCTTTTAGGAATAGCTTCAGTGGCATTTCTTGAACAACTATTACCTGAGGCCATAGTCCCCTAAACATGAGGAATTCTAGAAGGGAGAAATAAATTCATTGTGTATGTTGATGCATTCTTGTCCTAAACCAAAACATTTAGAACTCTGACTCTAAAACTATCCTCAACAATAAAAGGACTTCTGGGGGAATCACTATCCCTGAACTCAAGCAGTATTACAGAGCAATAGTGAAAAAAACTGTATGATATTGGTACAGAGACAGGCAGATAGACCAGTGGAATAGAATTGAAGACCCAGAAATGAACCCACACACCTATGGGCACTTGATTTTTGACAAAGGAGCCAAAACCATCCAATGGAAAAAAGATAGCATTTTCAGCAAATGCTGCTGGTTCAACTGCAGGGCAGCATGCAGAAGAATGCAGATCCATCCATTCATACCACCCTGTACAAAGCTTAAGTCCAAGTGGATCAAGGACCTCCACATCAAACCAGATACACTCAAACTAATAGAAGAAAAAGTGGGGAAGAATCTTGAACACATGGGCACTGGAGGAAATTTCCTGAACAAAACACCAATGGCTTATGCTCTAAGAACAAGAATCAACAAATGGGATCTCATAAAACTACAAAGCTTTTATAAAGCAAAGAACACTGTTGTTAGGACAAAACGGCAACCAACAGATTGGGAAAAGATCTTTACCAATCCTACAACAGATAGAGGGCTTATATCCAAAATATACAAAGAACTCATGAAGTTAGACTGCAGGGAGACAAATAACCCTATTAAAAAATGGGGTTCAGAGCTAAACAAAGAATTCACAGCTGAGGAATGCCGAATGGCTGAGAAGCACCTAAAGAAATGTTCAACATCTTTAGTCATAAGGGAAATGCAAATCAAAACAACCCTGAGATTTCACCTCCCACCAGTCAGAATGGCTAAGATCAAAAATTCCAGTGACAACAGATGCTAGCGAGGATGTGGAGAAAGAGGAACACTACTCCATTGTTGGTGGATTGCAGATTGGTACAACCATTCTGGAAATCAGTCTGGAGGTTCCTCAGAAAATTGGACATTGAACTACCTGAGGATCCAGCTATACCTCTCTTGGGCATATACCCAAAAGTTGCTCCAACAAATAACAAAGACACATACTCCACTATATTCATAGCAGCCTTATTTATAATAGCCAGAAGCTAGAAAGAACCCAGATGCCCTTCAACAGAGGAATGGATACAGAAAATGTGGTACATCTACACAATTGAATACTACTCAGTTATCAAAAACAATGACTTTATGAAATTCATAGACAAATGGATGGAACTGGAAAATATCATCCTGAATGAGGTAACCCAATCACAGAAAAACGCACATGGTATGCACTCATTGATAAGTGGCTATTAGCCCAAATGCTTGAATTACCCTAGATGCACAGAACACATGAAACTCAAGAAGGATGATCAAAATGCAAATGCTTCAATCCTTCTTTAAAATGGGAACAAGAATAGCCTTGGGAGGGAATAGGGAGGCAACGTTTAGAACAGAGGCTGAAGGAACGCCCATTCAAAGCCTGCCCAACATGTAGCCCATACATATACAGCCACCAAACTAGATATGATGGATGAAGCAAAGAAGTGCAGGCTGACAGGAACCAGATGTAGATTTCTCCTGAGAGACACAGCCAGAATACAGCAAATACAGAGGCGAATGCCAGCAGCAAACCACTGAACTGAGAACAGGACCTCCGTTGAAGGAATCAGAGAAAGGACTGGAAGAGCTTGAAGGGGCTTAAGACCCCATATGAACAACAATGCCAACCAACCAGAGCTTCCAGGGACTAAGCCACTTTACAAAGACTATACATGGACTGACCCTGGACTTTAACCTCATAAGTAGCAATGAATAGCCTTGTAAGGGCACCAGTGGAAGGGGAAGCCCTTGGTCCTGCCAAGACTGAATCCCCGGTGAACGGGATTGTTGGGGGGAGGTCGGTAATGGGGGGAGTATTGGGAGGGGAACAACCATAAAGAAGGGGATGGAGAGGGGTTAGGGGAATGTTGGCCTGGAAACCTGGAAAGGTAATAATAATTGAAATATAAATTAGAAATACCCAATTTAATAAAGATGGAAAAAAGAAAGTAAATATCAAGAGCTAGCTTTGGCAGTACATATAATAAAATTGGATCAATCGGGAGAACATTAGCATGGCTACTGGGTAAAGATGACATGCGGATTTGTGATGCATTCTCTATTTTAAGTCTGGTCTTTTTTCATGAGAGACAGAAAGGAACTGATCTGGAAGGGAGGAGAGGTAGTAGTGAATGGGAGGGACTAAGCGAGGGGAAACTTTAATCAGGATATATTATACTAGAACAGAAGCTATTTTAAAAACCAAAACTGTAAGCAATAAATAAGTAAATAAATATCCAGCTGTCAGTGGCCATCCGTCCTATAGCTCCAACAGTTAGGAGATGGAGGCAGGAGGATTAGGAGGTTAGGTCAGCCTCTACTATGTAGCTTGGGCTATAGGAAAGATCAAAGCCATGCTAGAAGAGTTCAGAGCCCATGAAATAGAGAATACTTTTGTCTAGTGTCTTCTGTAGTAACATAGGAGGGGATTTGGGGGAAGATGAAGGGAAGGACACAGGTAGAAAGAAAGTTGAAACAGGGACAGGGTGGGAAAGACTGGAAGTTGTTACCCCATTCCAGCCTTACTCATTGGTAAACAGGTCTGCTTTGTATTGCAATACCATGCTGCTTTTACTACATAGCTCTGTTGTACAATTTGAGGTCAGAGATGGTGATACCTCGAGTAGTTATTTTATAATTCAGGATTGACTTAGCCCTTCTAGGGGTTTTATGTTTCTATACGAAGCTTAACATTGTGAACATTTTCATTTCGATTTCTGTGCAGAATTATATTGGAGTTTAGAAAGGAATTGCAATGAATCTATAAATTGTTTTAGATAGGGTGGTCATATTGTTTATGTTAATCCAACAAATCCATGAACATGGGAGTCATTTCCATCTTCTAAGATGTTAAATTTCTTCAACATATTAAAGTTTTTATTTATAAGTCTTTCCTTTGCCTGATTATAGCTAACCCAAGGTAATTTTTTGAAGCTATTATTGTAAAAGGTTTTCTTTCCCTGATTTCTCTCTCAGTGTTTTTACCATTTGAATGCAGGAAGAATACTGCTTTTGTGTGTGTGTGTGTGTGTGTGTGTGTGTGTGTGTGTGTGTGTGTGCTAATTTTGCAACCTGCTACTTTGCTGAAAGTGTTAATCAGCTGTCGAAATTTCTTGGTAGAGTTCTTATGGTCCTTTATATGTAAATCTTATCATTCACATGACAGATACTTTGACATTTTCCCTACCAGTTTGTATCTGCTCGATCCCTTTTGGTTGTCTTATTGCTCTAGATGAGAATTAAAGTATTTTTATTGAATAGGTATGGTCTAGAGAGTGGACATTCTTGTGTGTTTCAGAATTATACTGAAAATGTTTGAGTTTCTTTCCATTTAGTTTGAGGTGGAATGTGGACTTTATTGCCTTTAAAATTTTGAAGTATGTATGTATATTGCTAGTCTCCCTAAAATTTTCGTAATTAAGAGTATTGAATTTTGTCCAAAGCCTTTTCTATATCTAGTAAAATGATCATGTACTTTTTGTCTTTTAGTCTTTTTATGTGGTGGATTGTGTTCATTGATTTACACATGCTGGACCATCACTACATTGTGGAATGAAGTCCACAAGATTTTGGTACATAGTCCTTTTGATGTGTTCTCGCTTTGGTTTGCTAGCATTTTATTGAGAATATTTACAGATGTGTTCATAAAGGATATCGGGTTGTCATTTTCTTTCTTTGATGGAACTTTTAGTGATTTAGGTGTCAAGATAATAGTGGCCTCATAAAAAGAATTAGTTAACGTTCTTTCAGTTTCTACTTTGTGGGATAATTAGAGATATATTGATGCTAATTCCTCTTTGAAGATCTGATAGAATCCTCCACTAAATCCATCTGGCCCTGAGATTTATTGTCGGGAGGCTTTTAATTACTGCTTCTACTTTACTAAGAGTTATGGTTCTGTTTAAATTCCTTATCTGACCTGACTTAACTTTCGTAAGTGACATATATCAGAAAATTTGTCAATATCATGTAGGCTTGGTTGAATACAGGTTGGTTTTGTTTGTTTGCTTCTGTGTTTTGTTTTTGTTTTCTGAGGTTTGGGTATTGTTTAAGTATGTCCTTGTGATTCTCTGGATTTCTGGGAGTCTTCTGTGATATCTTCTTTTTTATCTCTACTTTTGATATTCTTTATCTTTTAGTTAATTTGGTGAAGGGTTTATCATTGTTGGTGATTTCTCTTAGAGGACTACTTCTTCATTTCCTTGACTCTATCTATGTATTATATTTTTTGTTGGTTTCTGTTTTATTGGTTTCAGCCTCAAGTTTGACTTTTTCTTGCCATCTACTATTTCAGGAGTGTTATTTTACCTTTTTCCTTTGTTTTCCTTCTCTTTTCTTTCTTTTTTTTTAATGTAGAGACTTTTATGAATTTTTTCTTAGAACATTGTAGCCCATAGGTTTGTGTATATTGTGTTTTAATTTTCATTTTTCTTATTTGAAAATTGCAATGTTCCCTATACCATGTCATTGCTTTTTAATTCAACCATTTAGTCTTTACATTTTCAATTACTGTTATAAGTTCTGTCTCACAAAGGTCACTTATTCTTGCTTGTTCCCTTCCAACACCTATGAAAATCATCTTGTTTTCTACATTTCTTTTATTTATTTATTTTATTTTTTTATTTACTTACTTATTTTTACACTCCAGATTTTATTCCCCACCTTGTCTACCCTCTGACTGTTCCACATCGCATACCTCCTCCACCCCCATCTCCATAGGGTGTTCTCACTCCACCCACTCCGCCTATTAAAGACTTTTGAGATTTTTTTTCATGTATTATGCTCTTGTTGTAAGGCTTACCTCTTATTGTTTGACTTCCTAAATTTTCTTTCATTTCTACTTTTGTGTCTTAAAGAGTTTTTATCATTTCTTTCTAACTTGCTTCTGTTTTCACACATTTCACTAAAGGAATTACTCATATTGTCTTTAAGGTCTTTGAACATATCCATAATTGCTATTTTGAAGCCCTTGCCTTGTGCTTCACCTACATGGCATTTCTCAGGACCTACTCCTGCAGGGTTTCTGGGTTCTGGTTGGATGTATATTGTCTTGACTATTTGTGTTGTATTTTCCACTGATGTCTAGAAGTTTGGCACTAGGATGCATGAGGTGATTTTCAGTGTTGATATCTGGTCGTGTCTTTGTTGGGTGAGTATTGCATTCTTTGATTCTGTTGCTCTCTCGGGATCTCATGAAAGGATGGCATCTGTGGTTTGTCTGGTAGAGAGTGCTTCCACAGTCTGAGTGGGTGGCAGAGAAGAATAGAAGTGAACTAGGAGAAAAGGCTGAGAGGGGGGTTAGGAATGAGTTGAGGAGATCCAGTTCACACCAATAGGTAGGGTTCCCAAGGATTTGGAAGTATGGTGGGGAGAGGGGAATCCTACAAAGTAGGTTTTAAATAAGCAAAAATCAATCTATAGCAATGGAGTTGAACATGATAGAAAGAACTTCACTAGTCTGGACTGAGAATTAAAATCTCCAGTGAATGGAGTTGAGGTATTGGGGGTGGAGTGGGGGTGTGCCTGTAAGCAGGCTGTTACCAAGTTGAAACTTAAATGGAGAGATTGTAGTGAAAGACTGAAAAGGCAGTTTTAAATCATCTACATGAGTCCCTGTCAGATGTGGCTAGGGGGGCGTGGGGGAGGGCATCCCAGGTAGAAAGGGCTTCTAGGTATCTGTGGCTGAAACAAAGGAATGGAAATGAACTAGAGGTGTAAAGGGGCTACCAGGAAGGGAGAAAGCTGAGTCTATATAAGGTTCTTTGGAGTCTCCAGATAAAGAAGGTAGGGTGGGATGAGAGGCTCTTGCAAGCAGTCTGCTACAGAACTGAGCCTGAAACTGTAGTGATTGAATGGAGCAGAAACCAGACTCTGAAAGCTATATTTCCCTTCTGATATGAAGAGGACTTTTCATCCTGCCATTTATTTTCCATATCCTTCTACAAGCATGTTTCTGAGGAATGGGGGAAGTTTCCCAAGAAGGAACTTTTAAAATGACCAGTGGGATTACCTAGAGAATAAAGCTCTTAGCCCTACTACCAACAGGAAGGGAAATGGCCTCTAGAAGGTACTCGTTCTATGCTTCTGAAAGAAGGTAATGTGTACTCTCCTTCATCCTAATGGTCAAACATTCACCAGAAAACAAAACAAAACGAACAAACAAAGATACTGAAATTGAACAATCTGTAAAAATAATCAATACTAAGTGGTTGGATAAACTTCCACATTCTTGTTATTTTGATTTCTTCTTTACTATTAAAACCATCTATGCTTTCTGTATGATTCAACCATTTCATGTAACAGAATCAGTAGATAGGTCTCCTGTGTCATCTTGCTTCTGATATTTCATCCAGAAATCACTCAGCAGACAAGCCCCCCTCCTCTATGTGGCCACTCTTATGAGCAGACACTCTTCTCTGTTCCAGGTCCCAAGACTGCCAGAGTCATGGACTCTGCCCTTGGCTTCTCCAAAGGCTTTCCTCACTGCTGTTTGTGTGGATTTCCTTTTTTATTTTCTTGGCATCAGAATTTATTTCACATACAAGGCAAAATGTTTTGGCAAGTAACTCACTAGAGGCATTCTGACACTTCACAGCTAATTTTGTTACAGAAGAAATGCCCAAATGTTATCTCAGAAAGTAAGGCTCTTCTACTGTGTAAACTCAACCTACTGAGAGGCCAATAATATATAGGTGAACATCCTATTCTTTCCAATAAAACTTTAATAGGAATACTGGCTTTCCAAAATGAAAGTAATGCTTTAAGAAGAGTAGATTTTAAAGGGCAGGGGGGGCAAGTCTGGCTCACTATTGGCTGTTTTTCCAGAAAAACAGCTGAGTACAGAATTTCAAATGTAAATTTCAAAAACTTTGTTAGAACCAGAAATGTGATATAAGATGGTTAAGGAGGTGATATTTCATCAAATGTTGCCTGAATGTGGTTCAATCCAGTGCTCGAGGAACAGTGAAGAGACAACACTGTATGATCTCTAAGGGGAAGATTCCACCAGGTAGGACAAAGCAGCTTGATGGATAAAGACTTCCAAAGATGTGAAGGTGGGATAAATGAAGACATGAGAGAGTGCAGTGTTAGATTATGGGTTGGGAAATGCAGATGAGGCAGCAGGCTGCTTCTGACAGAAACAAAATCCAATTCTCCAAAGCACTAGAAAGCTAAAATATTCCTATGATTTTCCTGAGACTATAGGAACATGCAGAAAATATTCATTGATAACATATTAGGAATGCCCTACACTATACACTAAGTGTATATACTGTTCACATGAAGAGCATTTGCCTGTGGGTTATAGTCCACATGGGCAAAAAGACTTAGAAATAATGGTTTAGGTAAAAATGGCAATACAACTGGAATCAAAAGGACAAAGGCAGTAACTGATTGCAATATTTAGATGTCCGAAGAACCAAACACTACTGAACCTATTAACTGTGTAGAGAAAGAAGCAACTCAGACAAAATGGCAACAAGAAAGCAAGGGCTATTATTGAAGAGCATCTAATTAGTAGGAAAACGAGGGTATGGAAATTACAGAGTGCACAATAGTCATGGTAACAGTAAGCCTGATGACTACACCTCATAATCAAGCACTTAGGACTAATCAGTAAAGACTATGTCTTTTATAGAGTACCTAATTCAAACCTTGAATCACCTTCATACAGAAGCATCATCTGCCCATGATTAGTAGGGAAAGAAATTACAATTCAGCCAAGTTTAAAAAAACTTGTTCACACATTAAAACACAAGTTAAAATGTCATGTCTTCAAGCCCAGGCTTTCAGAAACTAAGATGATGCCCAAACACAGGACCCCTGGCTATACCTGTCAGGAGAAACTCCCTGGTCTCACTTCCCTAATCTTATTTCCCAAACCTTACCACCATAATCCGATTGTGCAGCCTTCGTACTTGCTTCTTGAATCAGAATGTGATTCCTACAAGGCTTTTTCATGGTAAAATTTGTGTCACTTTATATGCTGGAACCACTTCTAAGCTCTGTGCTTTAGATCCCTTGGCTGCTGCAGGCAACAGACAGCAGTGGGCACTGGGCAAGCTTTTTATGGGTCACCGGTGATCCTTCCTAAATGCTATGGAATCCAAAAGAAGTGAATGTGCAAGGGAGATCTGTTCTGGATTGGAGGACGACTGTCGTAGGCCATATTTGTCTTTTCCCTCTGTTATAGGTTTGCCTGGAGGGCCCTGTGCCAATCCTATTATGTATGTTACATTTCTCTCCTGCCCCAAAGAAATGTCCCTTCTGATGGAGTTGCTTGGTTTGACTTAGTTCATTCCATACAAATGAGATTAGATTTAGAATCTCCCAGAGCCAGGCTGTCAGCTCCCACCTGTCATGGTTGGTGAATATTCCACACAAACAACCTCTCTTTTTTGTTCAGAAAGGAGATGACCTGAAGGTCTATGGAAGTTATTGGAAAGGTAAACGTAGGTAACATCCATGCTGTAAAGGAAATTATGTGAAAATAGACATAAAATCTCACTGCAAAATATAACTGGGAATTAAAATTTAAATAGTTTAACAATTTTAGAAATATAGCCATTCTGTAATGTATTTATTATAACATGATAGGACTTGCCTAGAGTTTGCTGTGGAGACATTGAAGACACTCTCCCAAGTTCATGAAAGAATGAAGTTAGAGAGGGGCAGGAATCATATATTATTTCTTTCTACCCAGATGCTGGATTTTCTCTTCAGTAAAGAGCCACCTTGTCTCTGCCAGACAATCCATAGACAGAACTCCTTAGACATTATAAAATGAGGCATTGTAGAGCAGAGTAATACTACAAGCCTTAATTCCTAAAAGAACAACAGTCAGCTTGGACAAACACGGATGAGATGAGAGCTCTGTTACCACTCAGGAGACAGCTGTGTTCCTTTGCTTTCTCCATTAGGAAACTGAGGCCCATGGAGGATCTGGTACCAGTCAGCTCAAAGGCAATATTTATGCTTAAACTTCAACCAATGTCATATCTGTTGCTCTTGGTTGTTTCTGCTTTCAAGCTATTACACACATCAGAGTTAATTTTAAATGTTTTTAAGGGGTTTTCATTTTTCTTCCTTCATAGAGGAAGTTTGAATTATATTCAGTCTACTCAAATTATTAGAGTTTACTTTCACAGAATTGCCTTGAATTACATTGTTGTTGAATATATGTAACAAACATGCCAAATTAATATACTTACCTATCTTCACTATTAATATTAGTGATCGTCAGATGGGAGATCAGTAGGGGGTACAAAAAGCATCATGGCAAGCTGTTGGGAATAGGCTGATTAGCACCCAAACCATTCTTTAAATTTTAATGTTATTTATTTCTGCTCCCTCCTTCCCACCCAGTCTCCCTCCTAGAACCCCCTCACATATGGCCTCCATCCACTCCTCCTCTGTTTCTCTTCAGAAAATGGCTGGCCTCAGTGTATATCAACCAGCCATGGCATATCAAGTTGCAGTAGACTAGTCACCTTATCTCCTCTAATGGCTAGACAAGGAAATCCAGGGAGTTGGCCTTGAGTCGGGGGAAAGGGTCTCAAATGAAGGCAACAGACTCATAAATAGCTCCTATTCCCAGTGTTAGGAGTCCTAAAAGAAGATGATGCTAAAAGACTGTAACATATGTACAAAGGACCTATTTCAGTCCTATGCAGGCACCCTTCTTGGCCGTTCAACCAAATCCTTTCTTTCTTCCTTTTTTTTGTTTTCTTTCTTTCTTTCACCATTTACTGGCTACAGATGCATATACTCTTCTAAGTCTATGTGAATGAATTAGGACATGAGAAGAAGGAGCTTCAGACTTACTATGCACAAAGAAAATATGGAGTTTTGTGTGTGAATGTGGATTTTATGGAGGAAAGTAGAATCTCAAATTACTCTGAAATACTGCTTCACCATTTTTTTCTGAATATATGTATAATCACATTTCTGTTGTTCATACTCCAAACTCATGTTAACCTTTTTTATATATTCTTTTTATTAACTTTTTTTAAAAGGCCATTTACAATAGGCACACCTGTCTTTGCTGGCTCCTAAGCCAACCAATGAACCTATAATAAGTTATTTGTGTTGTCTTCACCTTTGGTGTTATCTTGGAGTGCTATAATGGAACGATGCTGGATCAGATAAGTTGTAATTTTTATTGTCCTCATATCTCAAGGTAAATTTATAAGCTGAACTTGACATCAGAAATACAGAAAAAGAATATGCCTTTGTTCTAACTTACAAAATGCTCTGGTATTTGAAGCTTGAAGAATGTTGGAAATAAGCTGCCTCTTTCCTAATATTAAGAATGTTATATAGGCAATACATTAAAATATTCTTCTATAAATCTCTTTTGTATGAAGCAGTTTGATCAACTAAACTACTTACAGTGTAATTGTACTAATGTTGTAAAGCTAATATTTAAAGTGAAGTTATATTACATAAACTTGATCATATTACATATTATAGATCTCAACATTTGATTTCAATTCTCTTTTTATGGAAGACTAAGAGGTAACATTAATTTATCAAACAATATGGTATTCTTGTGACTATTTAGGAAACTACTTCTATGTTTCAATATGGAAATTAAGTATTCACCCTAGACTGTGAATATCAACTGAAGGCCTCTGATAATTAAAATCAATATTAGTAGCATCTCTGTTGATCAGCAGCAAGTAGCTATTCTGTGCTAGGGGAACATTAAGGGGAAACAGTACAGGTCTTCTCCATTCAGAGACCTTCACTCTCCTTCAGAGCTGTGGACAACTACGTGGCCTTCTTCTATAGAAAATAAATGAATAGGTCTACAGTTTCGCATAGTTTTGCTTTTTTCCTTCCTTCTAACCACTTTAGTGTACTCTCAACTACAAGATGAAAAATATATTTTAATACAGTTTACAGTGATCATTGAAGTGAGTAGATTGTTTTTCTGTAACAAAGTACTGTTATTATAATATTCCTAAAACAATTAATTTAGTTCTCAGGAGCCCATTGCCCTAGGTTGTTCCCTACAGCTGACATTCACTTTTTAATCTACATTTTTGCCTTCATCTATTTATTTATATTGTGCTATGTGTTTATCATTTTACAACTACTGGATTTAGTTTAATGAGATTCCAGAAAATTCTTTTCATCAAACAGTGCTTTTTAAGTTTAGCATTTATCCAACATATATGTAAAATAAAAGCAAATACTGTAACATATGATGTAAAGCAGAAATCTAAAATCAAGTTTCCATTAAAGTTTGTATAAAATATTCCTCTAATAAACAAGTACATAATATGTGTTTGCATCCTAGTTTTATGCATGTTGTAGATGAGGTAACTGCAAGAGAATTAATAGTACTTCCTCCAATGCTAATATTAGCTTTAAGGACCTAAAGAAAACCCTTAGTTTACTCCATTTAAAAATATACTAGAAGGTCAGAAGTATGTATTACATGAGATTTGTCATCCACAGTTATGGAGTGTCTTGGGTATTTATTCTTGGTCACAATATTGTATAATGTGTCAGGCATCTGCTCCCCATTCCAGGAAGTCTATAAGTTTGATACAAGATAGCATCAGATGTGATCACTGTGCCAAACATACATCTAACTTCTTAAATATCAATTGTTCGTCTTGAGGACACTAAAACTTCAGTGAGTTCTGATGAAGTAGAAAAAGTCTTCTAGGTTAGTAATTCCACAGTGGTTGGGTCAAACTGAAAAGAGAACTTGAAGGAGGAAGATGGACTAAGGAACTAGAGGAGGATTTGGAGGGAGGGATTGGTAGATGGATGGTATCAAAATATATAAGCAAATAGAAATTTCAAGGAATAAAACTTGGATAACTAAAAATACATTATTAATTCTTTGAGAAATTTATACAATATATTATAATTTTCACCTCTAACTCTTCTCAGACCTCCCTTATCTTTCTACTACTACAACCTGTAACCACCCCCCAAGATACAACTTACCTCACTAACTCTACAATTTTATGTCCTATATTTTTTAAATAACTAATTGACTCCAATTTGTTGTCTCTGTATATATAATCCTGTGTGAAGGGTCATTGACTGGAACATAGCCTTCCTAAAGAAAACTGCCTTTCTGTCTCTGGGAAGCAATGAATTGTCCATAGATTCTCATTTAAGGGTGGGTACACATGAATTCTTCTCTACTTTATGATAGAAGGTTAACTGGCCTCATCTTGTGCAAGTCATATTCAGGCAAACACAGCTATTGTGAGTTCATGAGTGCAGCAGTCTGACCGAGTATGAAAGAAATCGATTTACTCTATCTTACCCAACATTTATTCTATTCTTCCTTCCACAATTCTCCCTGAGCATTTGTGAGATTGTGTGATATAGTTTCACCATTTGTGACTGGTACCTACATTTATTCTTTGTACTTTAAATAGCTATGAGTTTCCTTATTAACAACCATCCAGTGCACAAAAAGCTTTCTCTGCATTAATCTATTGGTAAATGTAAAAATTTAGGAGTATTTTGTCCATTTAGCAGAATAATTGTAAGCCTACCAACTCCACAGACAGGGGTTTTTGGCAAGATTTATATTACAAGGTATCAGTTTCCTCTTGGGAAATAAACCTTAAGTTCCCAAATACAGATTGTTGCCATCATAACATTCTTTCTACTATTGTACCAATGAACCTACCTCACCATGCCAGTTATTACTACAGTTCAAAGGTTCACAGATGGGTAATGATGCTAATGACTTCTCTTACTTTCCAGTACTATGAAAGCTAGGTAGAAAAAAGAAGAATCTTAGTTTGTACTAGTTTGAGTTCTCTTAATTGTGTAGTTAGGTTACTGATTAAGGTATGTTTATTTCATAACCTGTCACTTTGTTGAACATGTTTACAAATTCTAGAACTTTCTGATAGGGTTTTCTATGTCTTCCACGAATAAAATCACATTGTCTACAAATTGAGATAGTTTAGCTTCTTTCTTTCCTACCATACTATCTTTATTTCCTTTCTTCTTTAATTGCTTGAGCTAAAATACCAAGGACTACATTGAATAAAAGCAGTGAAGGTGAGCAGGACAGTGGTGATGCACAACTTCAATCCCAGTTCAGGAGGCAGAACCAGGTGAATCCCTGAGGTCAAGCCTAGCTTGGCCTACAGAGTAGGTTTCAGGACAGCCTGGAGTACACAGAGAGCCTCTGCCTTGAAAAGCAGAAAAGAAAAAATGAAGAGGAAAAAGAGTAGGAAGAAGTAGTAGTAGGGAGAAGAAGAGAAGGGAAAAGAGGAAGAGGAGAAAGAGGAGGAGAAGAAAAAGATAGGAAGGGGAGGGAAGAAGAAAAATAAGGAGGAGAAGGAGGAGGAGGAAGAGGAGAGGGGGGGAGGAGGAGAAGGAAGAGGAGGAGGAGATGGGGGACAAGTTGTAGACCTGACTCTGACAATGTTCCTGATCTTAAGGAATGCTTTGATGCTTTGAGTTTTTATCCATTAAATGTGATATTGGCCATCTGTTTTTCTTAGATAACATTTGTTGTGTTCAGATATATTTCTTCTACACTTAGTCTCTTTAGGGTTTTTATCATGAAAGGAAGTAAGATTTTTGTCAAAGGGGTTTTCTATATCACTTGAAATGATTCATAATTTTGGTCCTCAAGTTAATTTATGTGGTTGGTTACATTTGTTGATTTGTGTATATTGAACCATTCTTGAGTCCCTGGAATGAAGCTAACTTGATAATGGTCAATAATCCTCTCTCTGTCTCTCTGCCTCTCTGTCTCTCTGTTTCTCTTTGTCTCTCTCTCTGTCTGTCTGTCTCTGTCTCTGTCTGTCTGTCTGTCTGTCTCTCTCTCTCTCTGTGTGTGTGTGTGTGTGTGTGTTTGTGTGTGTGTGTGTTTGTCTTAATACATTTTGCAAGTACTTTATGAAGAATTTTCAAATCTATATTCATCAAGGAGATTGACTGATAAATACCTTCCTTAGTGTTCTTTTTGGATCTTTGTGTGCTGTTGGTATCAAGGCTTTCTACAAAAGTTTTAATGGTTCCTTCCATTTCTAATTTAGGAAAAGATTTGAAGATTATTGATGTTAACTTTTTCTTTGAACATTTGGAAGAATTGTGCACTGAATCCAACTCTGGGCTTCTATTACTTGAGAGATTTTTAATTATCGCTTCTATCTCATTGATTGTTATAGATCTAATTTACTTAACATTGGATTGATTAAACTAAGTTTTTTATTAGATTGATCTCATTTGCCTCTTTTAGATTTTTCCAATTTAGGGGAATATAACTTTTTGAAATGCAGTCTGTATTATCTGTTATTATGTTATTCTTTTCATCTCTAAATTTATTAATTTGGGCCTTCTCTTTCTTTAGGTTAAGCTAGCTAAGAGTTTGACATTTTTTTCTCCGTTTAAAAGAACTAACTCTGTTTTACTGATTCTTTTTTAATTTTTAAATTTCTATTTTCTTTATTTCAACCCCAATCTTTACTATTTTTCTCTACCTACTATTTTGGGGATTGGTTTTTTCTTGTTTTTTTCTTCAAAATTTTTATGATTCATTATGAAATTGTTTATTTAGAATTTCTTTGATTTTTTTAATGTAAGCACTTACAGCTCTAAACTTTTTTAATAGAAGCTTCATTATATACCCTAGGTTTGAATATATTCTATTTTTATTATTATTTAATTCTAGGGAATTTTAAGTTTCTTTCTTGATTTCAAAGTGCCTTGCTACCAATCACTACTGTCTTGTTTAATCTCCATGAATTTATGTGCTTTATCTGGTTTCTCTTGCCCTTCACATCTATTTTTTTAAACAAAATCTCAGTTATTAGATTTTACTAATGTAGATGCAAGAGCTAAAAGCTGGAGTAAAAGCCTGCTAGCTCAGAGAGCCAGAGAAAGCACTCAGGTGACCTTCCTCCTTAGCTGACATCCCACCAGGAATGTCCTGTCTGCTGTCTCAAACAACCTCCTTCGAACTGAATGTTCCTCCTATTGACTTCCTGTGTGTCTCTATCCATCCTCCTGACCCCTCTTACTCTCCATGTTTTTTTTTTCTTAATGCTACATTTTTCTTTCTTAATAATGCTGTGTTTTTCTGTCAACTGGTTGCTCACTCCACCTATAGCTGACTTTATTTAATCCTGTTCACACTATTCAAGCAGAGAGCTCTTGCATTAAAGGTGTGTGCTAAGGCTGAGCCTCACAACAAGTAAATACAGATTTTTCCAGTAAATGTCACAATTTAGGGGTTTACGATATGATCAAATATCCTGCAACACATCCAGTTTTATCATCCCATAGTGATCAGAATACAGATGAGAGTTTCAGTTTTCTTTATTGACATTTGCTAGTATGTGATCTATGTTAAAGGAGGTCCCCTGGGGTACTGAAGAGAATGTGCATTCTTTGGCAAGTTGGTGAAATGGTCTGTAGATGTCTTTTAGTTCCATTTGCTCTATGATGTCATTTAAGTCAGTGTTTATTCATTCGTCTTTTGTACAGTTGATCTATCAAATACTGAGAGTGAAATATAGAAGTCATTTTACTTTGTTTGAGTTAATCTATCGTTTTTAATCTTGTGGCATTTGCAATAAGAAGTTGAATGGGCCTCTATTTGGTACATATATATTTGAAAGTATAGTTTTTCTGATGGGTCAGTACCTTTTAATGTCCCAATAAGACTCTATTTCATTAGATGTTAACACAGCAACACTTGATAGTTTTCTGGTTTCCTTAGCTTAGAGTCCTTTATCTTCTTTTCACTATAAGGTTCATTTCTTGGAGCAAAAAGAAGGAAGGGTTCTGTCATCTAATCCAAACTGTTCCACTTTTGATGGGTAAATTGTGATCATTTGTACTCAGAGTTATTTTTGAAAGGCAAAGATTTTCACCTGGAGTTTTGTTGTTTTTTTTTGTTGTGTACTGGAAAAGAACAGCTGGGTGGAAATTTAAACCAATGGGGGGTCCAGGTGCCTGACTGTTTAATTCTTCTTTTTGACTGATCCACTAAAGTCCCTAGACTATGCTTCTATTCATATGACAGGGCCCCATTATTCTTATGTGGGTTTCCAGGTCCACTTGGGATTGGAGTTTTCCTTACTTTATTCTGTGGGCTCTAGATAACCACCTCACAAACTGTTCACTTTCTCCAAGTTGCTGTGTTCTTACAGTGTTGGTAACTGTGTGGTACCCAAATTTCTATTTGGAGGTTATGTTAAGCTTCAAAAGCACAGCTTCATCTTTCCTATTGTGGCACTGATACTGTCCATGGTAACAGTTACTGGGAACCCCTTCTACAAATTCCCTTCCACTCACCTTTGTAGATTTTCAGGTAGGAGTCTTTTATCCCCATTTGCCTGGGGAGATTTATCACTGTGAAGGTGGAAGCTACTTTTTTTTCAGTCTTCTCAATGTAGAGAACATTGTTTGATCCAATGGTAGAGGAATTAATTCTATTACACATGAGAACTGTGAGGAAATATGACCAAATCCATGATTTTCCAATTAAACCAAGCTGTATATTGAGGTACACATGGGACTGGCCAGCCAACCAATTGTCATACCCTACATTGGACTGTGAGAGGCCAGACCCTGCTGGGGAGTTAAGGTATTCACAACAGTAAAAGAGTTGGCTGTTTTATTTTATTATGTTAGGAAGAGACAGTGAAAGAGAAGAACCAAGGGTAAAGATAGATTGAGTGATAAGTCAAACCCAGGACCTGGAGAAGTAGCAGATGGAGTGATTAAATATTCCTATTCTGTTTAGTTCCCAAACTATAATCAGTCACTGAATTTGCTTAGCTTCTTACTATCTTGCCTGAAATTCCCAAATAGATTTTTCTTTTACAAATAAATAAACAATAACAACAACAACACAAATTTAAGGAAACATAACATTTAGCCTTAGACAAAGAAATACTGTTTTTGGATCAGAGTGTTTTGAACTTTTAGAATATTATCATACAAACTAAAAATTCATTCATTACTGGGTCCTGTTTGAATTTAACAAAAGCAGTTTTTTCTCTGTCGTTGTCTCTCTATTCCCAGCCTCTTTCTCTTCTTCATTTCCTGGTTTTCTTCTTTCTCTCCCTCTCCTCTTCTGTATACACACAAATATGCACACACACACACACACACACACACACACACACACACATATACACACACACGCACACACACACACACACACACACATACAGTCATGCATGAACATATCATAGGTAAAAAAAGAACTGAGGAAACAAATGCATCAGCCTCATGAAGTGGAACACTGACCTCCAGCGATTCCTGCTCTGTATTTGAATCCTTGCTCTGTTCCTCACTGACTGTGTGTCACGGTTCATTTATTCTCTGAAGCCACCTCCTCTAGAACTTGGTGAAATAGTTCTGAATGTAAGGCATTCTAGTGGGGATAATGTATGTCACTTGCTTGTCATTATATATTATCCACAGAGTAATGACTATTATAAAGAGTAGATTTTAAGTATTTAGTCGATTTGAAAACATGCTGTTTATGTAAAACACAATTATGCTATAAAAGCGTTAAACCCTTGTCACTGAGGGAAACGGATGAACAACTAAATTTGTCACTGCTAATTTGCCACTACTTTGATGAGATTGCTCAATTTTCCCCATGAAGCCTCCAAACACAAAGGAAGCATTAGTACTAAAACTTCACCTTCACTTTGCTAATGATGCTGTCTCTTGGTAAATTGCCATGTGTAACTTAAAGGCAGTCCTCCTTAACCATTACATTTCAATATTGAAAGAAAGTAAAGAAGAGTTGGATAGCATCTGACTTTGGATAAATGGCCCTTTTGTTCCTTCAGTTTTATTTCTACTTGACAATAGTCAGCACTCTCTTTTATGTCTCTCTTTTCTTCCATAACCAAGGTCTCTTCAGGATCTGTCCAAGCAAACGGATATCCCTTACGGCACAGTCTTGGATTCCGCAGTATATCAGCATGTCCGCATGAAGGGGCTGAATCCTTTTGAGAGGGACAGCATGTATTCCCAGATGTGGAGGATGATCAACCGAAGCAATGGCTCAGAAAACAATGTTCTGGAGTCCCAAGCAGGCATTCAAAAGGTACTGTGCTCTTCATCTGTGGTCTTCATCAGCTTGTCTAAAATGTGCTCATGGCTAAGTTGAGATTTATTTCTTCCTTCTTATTATAACTCAGACATTGAATTTTTAGTTAAATTATATTTTTATTCTTTTAAAGAAGATCTCTGAGCAACTCAGCATTCTCATAAAGGAAACTCCAGGTTCCCTGTAATGTCTCCCCAATAACTTCTCCTTGGAAATCCAAAACTAAACTCTATTGTTATTTTGTTCAGAAAAGGATTAAGAACTTATAAACATAAAAATTAAATGTTTTCCCAAATCCCATCCCAACTGTCATTCATGTTATCCAATTCATTTCAATAACTTGAGGTGCTTTCAGCACAGCACTTGTTTTTATACTAAACTTTATCTTACTTGTGATTATCTAAAGCTATTAGGAAAAAATTTAATTTTGTCAACAAATAAGGTTCCTGTGAATGACTCTTTCTGTTTTCCCAAATGAAAATCTTTATCTTTTTATTTTTCTATAATCATCATTTAGAAGTAGATATGTTTGAAGGACTTAGAAAGGTGTTTTCACATTTATAAAAGGAAAAAATTAAAAACTAATCTTTTTTAATCTAGTTTATTTACAAATGTACATAAGCAATTCACGTTCGCAGCAGTCTCCATGATCGAACTGGGTAGATTTTTGTTTAAAATTATGACCAGTAACTAGCTGTGGTTAGTATTCAGTAGGCAGCTATGGATGAACAAAGTAACCAACAAAGGATTGAATCTGAACAGTGGCAGCAGTAACGTTCACTTTCCCTAGGAGTTTCCATATCAGAAGAGTTCCCAGCCCATGTGTGAGCTTTCTGCTCAGAAGGCAAAAGCTCGCTGGAAGAAGGGTTTACTATTCTGGTTTCTCTGCCTCTGGTTTTAGTATGGCTCTCAGGAATCAACCTAAATAATTCTTGCCATTGTTGTGTTAGCATCATTGTCTTGAGAACTGATGCTTATCATGTAATCTTCTCTATAAATATTAACAATAATTACAGTAAAGTGAACATTCTTAGCATAGTTAGCAGAGGCCGCTGAGGAAGAAAGTCACCTTGCTCTGTTTGAAGCAACCTGTGAAAACTTTGCCCTCACTATGGAAGTCTAATTTCAAAAGGCTAAGTGTTGATAGGAAATAGGACCTTTCTGTCTTTCTCAAAAGGATCATTGACACCTAGAAGATAAACATGGCATTATCAAAATAAGGGGGTGGGAGTAGAGAGTGGACCAGTATGTGTTTAAGTGTATATATTGGGGCAAGAGGAAAAGGATTGATACTTTGGGTTTATTATGTAGGTACTCATAGAATGGAAAGTAATTTGAGCATGTCAATGAGTCTACTAAACGGTTTGAAAAAATAATTTTCCTTCATCTACCATCTATCATCAAAAATAAACCTTACATTTTGGAAGGAGTTCTTTCATGAAAGACTATGTGCTCTGTTAGAAGAGATCCTCATTAGTCCTTTAGTATTATGTCACACTGCTGAAAAAGAGAAATACTATTTTTGAATGTGAGTATAAATATAAATTCTTATGTTTAGATTTTATTATGTTTTAAGAGGGAAAGTTGCCTGGAGATAGTTCATTTTTTTCATCAGACATAAATAATAAAGTACTTTAAAACAAACATGTATTCGCTCATGCATTATTATATCCTTTTTCAAATATTTGCTAAGTACTAGATCTGTACCAGGTCCCTAGGTAGAAAGTAAAGATTAGTTTAGCATCAAAGAAAAGGTCACCTGGCTTAGTAGCTGGAGTCTGGTGAGGAAGATGCAAGAGATATAAATCATGATTTAAATAGCAACAGATGTCATGAGATTTTTAATAGGGTGTTACTGTGAAGGGTGATAGGCAAGCTACAGGTCTTTTTTCCCGAATATCTCTCTTTATCATAGACAAAAATATTCCAGGTGGAAAAAAGAAGCATGAACTGAGAAGTCCTGCCATCCTGGGTTTAAGTCCAGCTTGATTTTTAAAACAAAGTTTACAAATATAAGCCTATTTTAGAATTTTTCTGGGCTTTGAAAGTTTTGTCATGATGAAAAGAATTCCTACCTCATACAGGTTTTGTCAACATTAAATAAATGCACTTGTGTTGTCTAGGATTGGGAGTTCTAGCCCAGCCTAGGTCACATAACAAAATTCTATCTCAAAAACCTAAAATTAAATAAGTAATAGTGATGAAATAATATGATATATATGTATATATAGCTTCAACAAATAATATGAGCAGAACTGTAAACCTATCTTTTAGGATAGTTTGTGAGAGTAATAAAAGAATAGATAAATGAAAACTTTGTAGTTGCAAAACTGTATCGTATACTACTTCCTCCTTTAACTTAAAATTGTGGTATAATTTAAAAACCAGTAGGAAAAATAGAAAGTAATGTTTGTCTATTTTCTGAAACTCAGCAGATAGGGAAAGTTAATCAGGTGAAGAGGGTAAGTCAAACCTTCACATGTGTCCTCTGCCCTCACTGGAAGGGCACACAAACCTAGACAAGTTTGTAGATTTCTTTCACAAAAGCAAAGGCAGTTGAAATTGGCTAATCACAGGATAGGTAGGAATAATGACATGAATTTGGATTCGGTGTGTAAGATTTGAAGTTTATTAAAAAGCAAAACCCACCACCAACACTAACCTCCTCACCTGGTGAAGCTCTCACTATAGGTTCCTGAAATGCTGACTGGAATGAAACCTGAGTGTGGATTCTTTGTCCAGAAACTGTCCTCTCAGCTCACATAGCTGTTTGCTGTTCTCTGTCGATGGTTTCTAATTTGTGCAGGCAGGAAAAAAAACCCTCAGAGATAGGCTAGGTCAATGGTCCACAAAAGAGTAAAATTCTTCTGTTGTATCTTTGACAGAAATCCATACCCGCAGGAACTGTCTCGAAGAGAAGCTCTCATCACTGTAAAAACAGTCCTCACAATCCATAACCGCGAATAGATCTCATTAATGTCTTGGGCTATACTTGTTCTTAATTGAGCTATGAGTTTCCTCTCCTGGAAAGCCTATCCTGATCCCCTTGGTTTTCTTTGTTCTGCCTTACCAGAGACAACTGTGTAAATGAACAGAAAGTTGAGAGTTCGGATTCTTGCAAGACATTTACCTATACTGAGGCATCCCAATTAAACTAAAAGTAACTGGCTTATGTGCTCTGCCTGGGGATTTTTGCACAAGTATTAAAGATATATAATTTGAGACATGTGAGTTTTTCAGGAGGTTAACAGCTATTCTTGAGTATCTTCTGTGTATCAGCCACTGTAGTCGAGAGAAATGGGAATAATGTTTCCCTGGAGTTAACCTCATAGCAAGGAGGGCAGTCAAGGTCAGTAATCAGTAAATGACGAGACCCTCACACCAGAGGTTAGTGGTGACTATCAAGACATCTGTCCACTTCTTTTAGATTTTCCAATTTTGTGGAGTACAGGCTTTTGAAGTATGACATAATGATTCTTTGAATTTCCTCAGTGTCTATTGTTCTATTCCCTTTTCGTTTCAGATTTTGTGAATTTAGATATTCTCTCTCTGCTTTTTAGTTACTTTGGATAAATTGCTTGATTTGTTTTCCAAAGGAAAAAACTCTTCGTTTCATTGATTCTTTGTATTTTTTTTCTCTTTGTTTCTGTTTTATTGATTTCAGGTCTGATTTTGATTATTTCCTCCCATCTATTCCTCTTGACTGTGTTTCCTTTTTTAGTGCTAGAGCTTTCTGGTGTACTTTTAAGTTGCTAGTATAAGATCGTCCCAATTATTTATTAAGGTAATTAGTGCTATGAACTTTCCTCTTAACACTGCTTCTATTGGGTCCCATAAGTTTGGGGATGTTGGGCATTCATTTTTATTGAATTCTAGAGAGTCTCTAATTTCTTTATTTCTTCCTTAACCCAGTGATTCTTCAGTAGAGAGCTGCTAAGTTTTCATGAATGTATAGGCTACATGATGTTTCTGTTGTTGAAACCCATCTTCAATCCATGGTGATCTGATAAAGCACAGAGGATTGTTTCAATTTTCTTGTATCTATTGAGACTTGCTTTGTGACTGAAAATGTGGTCAGTTTTTGAGAAACTTCTGTGAGGTGCTGGAAAGAAGGTATATTCTTTTGTGTTTGGGTGAAATGTTCTGTAGATACCTGTTAGGTCCATTTGAGTCATAACATCTATTAGATCCATTATTTTTCTTTTTCATTTCTGTCTGTATAATGTCATTGGTGAGAATGGGGTGTTGAAGTCTCCACATGCTGTAGTTTTACTTTAGTAATGTTCTTTCTACAAACATAAGTGCCTTGCATTCGTGACATAGATGTTCAGAAACGAGATGTCATATTTCTGGATTTATCTGATGATGAGTATGAAGTGTCCTTCCCCATCATTTGTGATTAATTTTGGGAGGAAGTCTATTTTATTAGATATCAGAATTATAAACAAGCTTACTCTTTGGAACTTTTTGCTTAGAAATCTTTTCCAGCCTTTTACTATGAGGTATTGTCTATCTTTGATGTTCATGTATGTTTCTTGTATGTAGCATAAGAAAGGATCCTGTTTTCACATACATTCTATTAGCCTCTGTCTTTTCATTTAGAATTGACTCCATGTTGAGAGATATTAATGATTGTTAAACCCAGTTGTTATTGTTGTTGTTGTTGTTGTTGTTGTTGTTGATGGTGTGTGTGTGTGTGTGTTTCCCGTCTTTTAGTTTTTCTTGCATGAAATTATTTATTGTCTGTGTTTTCTTTAATGATTATTAAATCCAGTTGTTGTTGTTGTTGTTGTTGTTGTTGTTGTTGTTGTTGTTGTTGTTGTGGATGGTGTGTGTGTGTGTGTGTGTGTGTGTGTGTGTGTGTGTGTGTCTGTGTTTCCCTTCTTTTGGTTTTTCCGGCATGAAATTATTTATTGTCTATGTTTTCTTTGGTATAGTTAACCACCTTGGGTTTTTTTTCTAGTACCTTCTGTAGGGCTGGATTTACGGATAGATACTGATTAAATTTGACTTTGCAATGCAATATCTGACTTTCTTCATCTACGGTGATAGAACATTTTGCTGGGTATAATAGTCTGTGCTGGCATCTGTGGTCTCTTAGAATCTGGAAGACAACTCTCCAGACCCTTCTGGTTTTAAGTTCTCCCTTGAACTTACGTGTAATTTAGATCTTACTTGTCCTTTTTCCTTAGAGCTTTTAATGTGCTTCCTTTCTTCTGTACATTTAGTGTTTTGATTAGTGTATCACAAAAGGGACTTTCTTTTTGGTCCAATCTATTTGGTATTCTGTAAACTTCTAACACATTTATAGGCATCTCTTTCTTTAGGTTAGTAAATTTTCTTCGATGATTTTGTTGGAAATATTTTCTGGGTTCTCCTTTTAATTCTTATTTTTCTTAGGTGTGGTCTTTTCATAGTGTCCCAGATTTCCTGGATGCTTTGTGTTAGGATCTTTTTTAGATTTAACATTTTCTTTGACCACCATATTAATTTCTTCTGCCATATCTCCTGTACCTAATAGTTTCTCCTCCATCTCTTGTATCCTTCTGATGATGCTTGCTCATGTAGTTTCTGCTTGCTTACCCAGATTTTCCATTTCCATGATTCCCACAGTTTGTGATTTCTTTATTACTTCTATTTCCATTTTCAGGTCTTAGGTAGTTTTATCCATTTCCCCACCTGTTTGTTTGTGTTTTACTGGATTCCTTTAAAAGATTTGATAATTTTCTCTTTCCAAGACACTACCATCTCAAAAGCTTGAATTTAAAGTAATTCTCTTGTGCTTCAGCTGTGTTGGAATATCCAGAGATTGCTCTAGTAGGATAGATGGGATTTGGTCATGCCATATCACCCTGGATGTTGTCAATTAGGTTCTTATGCTCTAGTCATTTGGACTAGGGTTATTATAGGTTTAGGTGCAGATTTCTGACTTTATTTCTGTTTGATAGATTTTTCCCCTTGTTTTCTGTTTTCTCTCTAGTCTTCTGTTTGAGTGGCTTATGATTCTGGTGACCATGTGCCTCCACTAGGGTTTTGGCAGTTCATGTGACCTCTTAGGTACTCAAGTTGCCTCTAAGTTTCTGGTACTCTGGGAACTGGCGTGACCTCTGAGGTTCTGTACACAAGTATAGCCTTTGCTGTTCCAGGTACATGAGGTTCTGAGTCTCAATGTGCCTTTCAGTTGAACAGGAGACCTCTGCTGGAGTTTTAGGGAGCCCAAGTGGGTGGGTGGGGGTGCTGCTGCTGAGGACTGAGGCTCCTAGTACAGGTATGGCCTCCAGTAGCGCAACAGTCTGCCAGAGTTGGAGACCGGGATCCTGAGGCAGCTGGGGTGCTATCGAGTTGAGATTGAATACTTTAAAGGCATGTTGTGCACAGCTATAAGACGGCAAGTCTTTACTTTGTTCATTTCTATTAGCGTATTATAAGTGGCACTCTCCCACTGAGCTGTGTCTCCAGCCCTCTCCTTTTACATCTAAAAAAGCATTTTAAAATGATAGGTTCTGGCTTGAATCTCCTCTGTAACCTAGGCAAGCCTTGAACTTGACATCTTGCCTCAGCTCCCTGACTAACCAAGGTCCCACCTTGTGGCACTTAGCCAAGCTTTCTTCCAATATGAATCAAGCAGAAATCTTTTGTCTCTATCTTCCCTTCACCGTTCATGGTTTTTCTCTTCCTGGCCATTTCCATGCCTGCACCTCTGCTGCCAGGGAAGCAGAAGCAATGACAGAAAGTGATGTTTGGTCACGTTCTGCTGTAAATCCACATGCCCTGGTGTGCACTGAGCGCACACTTCTTCTGGCAGCCAGTATTTTCACAGAACGGCATTTACTTGGCAAAGAATAGAAAAAATAAATGGTTCTGTAAATATGTCTTTAATCCATTCACTGTTTGCATTTCTATCCCTAAGACTGAACACAGAGGCGAGGATTTTAAAACGTGATACATGATGAAAAGCCTCAACAGTTTGAAATGCTTCTCTGTGTGCATTTTCTAATGAAGATGTCAGGCTGTCCTGACTGTGTGCTTGTATCTCTTGCATGAGGGAAGGCCTTTAACATGCACTTTGAATTTTTAGCACTGGTGGTCAGGAAACTGAATAGACACCATTCGTGCCCTGTAGACCCCAACTTCTAGATGTCCTTTTAAATTCATAACAAGTCATTCCTCTCTCCCTTTCCTCCCTCACCCTCTACTCCATCCAAGTTCATTGTTGTACTTGGGATTTTCTTCTCAACTGCTTGATTCAGTCCTCCAGTGATACACAAAGACCATGATCCCCTGCCTATATTTCTGTTCTCACATTTCAAAACTCATTGTTCTCTTGGACACGAGAGCTTCTGATTACAAATTCTTCTCACTCATCAAATATCCGTAACCATTATTTTTCTTATCTTAAATCAATCTATTTTGCAAAATCCTTTATAGCTCTGCAGTCTGACACCAGCTCAGGCTGAGAAATAGAGTGAATGAGTATTTGGGGGCAACAAATATACTACAAAATAAAATCATACTTATCTTTGACGGGAAATAAAATCATCTGCTTCCTTTTGTTTCTTCTATTTTATATAGTAAGAGATATTAGGATCTCTATATGAGAAGCATGTTTTCAATAGGTCAGCAACTAAGATAGATAGATCTTCACTTTTGAAATCATAAGGCATTGGTTTGCAATTTAATTGGACCTGTCATATCATTTTTTGTATAACATTTAGCATAAAAAATTAAACTATATTTCTTTGTATATTTATGGTGTGCGCACACACATGCCATGTTGCTATGGTGGCGATCAGGAGATCGGAGGAAAACTTGCCAAAGATAGTTTTCTCTCTTCCTGCCATGTGGAACTTGGGGATTCAATCAGTACTTCAGAGTTGGCAGCAAATGCCTTTACCCACTGAACCATTTTGTTAATCCCATATATTTTTATTAAAAGGTTTAATTTAATTTCTAAATCTGGCTAAAGGACAAGTGATATAAAATTTAGCATTTGAGGAATTTAAGTATGCAGTTGAAGAACTGGGAATAGATTCACATTGTATAACCACCATCCAACTTCTGAGCTTGGTCATGTAAAACTAAAACTCCTAGGTTCATTAGCAATGCCCCATTAATCCTGCCCCCAGTCCACTGTCACTGCCATTTTGCCTTTCATCTCGATGGGCTTGATTATTATAAATAACCCATATAAATGGGGCCACATACCTTCTTTTTGCGACTGGTTTATGTTACTTATTAAAGTGTCCTGACAGTTCTCATGTTACTACATATATCGGCAATTCCTTCTACTCTAATGTTTAATAGTATTCATTTCATGTTGTTCTGTCAGCTTTTCCTAGGAAGACATAACAAATGTCTTTTCATCCCAGATAAAGTACCAATAGCAAGCAATACAATTCTACCCAAACCTGAATTGGCAAAGCCCAGAAAGTTTATTGAGCTTGTGTAGATCCCATGTAGAGGGTTCCTTAAAAGAGTGTAGGTGAACCCCAAACAGCTGCATCACTGAAACTTCCCAGCACATCAAGGATGATGACTTCCTGGAGGCTGTACCATAAGGTCTCTGCTCAGCTGATCTTCTGTGCTTGTATGCACTAGCATCTCCCAAAACCACTTGAAGCCTTACATAGGAGAGCAGAAGAGAGCAGAAATTGTGAAATCACTGTTGAAGATCCTATGGCCCACTTCTCCCTCCTGCCAGGAAATATTACAGCCATTATCACAACCATCTTTGTTCTGTTTTGTTTTGTTTTGTTCAATTAATTGCCATGGCTACCTGAAAAAAGTAAAAACTATCATTATTCCATGATGATTATGAGAAAAGTTCATGCTAGAAATTATACATCACATTGTGCATGTCTATTCACCATCAGTATACATTTGGAAAACCTTTACCTCTTGGATATTATGACTAATGCTTTCATTAAAACAGCTATACAATTGTCTATTAGAATCCTTGCTTTGAATTCATAGGGATTAATGTTCAGAAGTGAAATTATTATATCATATGTTCATTCTGTTTTTAAAACAATATTTTCGAGAAGATCATAATGTTTGCCATGGAGTCATCTTTTGGCACAAAAACTCTTGATTTACAAACTCTTATTTATACAAACAGAGCACAGGATTGCAATTTCTCTTTATTCTCACCATTTTCTGCCTACCTATCCACTAGCAATTTATTACTTATAGCTTCCCTCTATCTGTCTGTCTATTTACTTATCTATCATCTATCAATGTATCAGCTATTCTACATCCATCATCTATATATCTAACACACACCATATATTTATGTTTATCATGTGAATCTACCTATCATCTGTATAATTCTGTTTCATTATGACTGAACACACTCATTGTCATGAAGGTAGAAATATATAAATTTATATTCAATTTTAATATACATTTGAATATGTATTTTATTGTCTAACTTGAAAATTATTCTTTCAAATGTATTCCAATGGAATCAAAGCTATACTGATTGTCATATAGAAGCCAGCGGTCCTGAAACATAAGCTTCAATGTCACCCACAAAATACTTTGCCCATTAATGATTTTCTAAGTCAGAAATGGCTGGTAATCGATTAAGTCTATCGAGAGAGCACATCAGAATGGGGAGTGAGGTTTGGACAGTTTAACAAATGAAAATCAAAACTAACACTATTGTATGATGGTAATCTTGTCAGTTTAATTGGATTGAGGATTGCCTAGGAGAGTCGTCTGCATGTTCAGAGATTGTCTGCGAAGGCATTTGCAGAGAGGATTTTCTAAGGAAAGAAGATATGCCCTAGATATAGGTATAGTCTACAGGCCCAGGGTGAGTAAATGAAAGAAAAGGAGAAGACAATTAGCACAGGAGTTCTCTGCTTCAAAGCTTACAGGATTTGAAGATTTCTGCTCTCACACACTCCACCCTTCAAACTCTTTCAGGTCCAGAAACACAGACCCGAGATTCCGGGGATGGACACTCCTGATTCTGAGCCTATTCTGCCTTGAACACTATCTCCTATCTGTCTGTCTGTCTATCTATCTATCTACCTATCTATCTATCTATCTATCTATCTATCTATCTATCTATCTATCTACCTACCTATCATCTATCTATAAATCTAACATTTGTCTGTCTGTCTGCATATCTGTCTGTTCATCTAGTTATCTGGTGCTATGTCTTATCAATGAAATGCATTTTTTGACATCTCCAGTTAGCAAGAACTTGTTTTTCTGACTGTGTTTTGACTCATGTTCCCCAAATTAATTTCAATTATGGAGCAGAAAGGGAATATAGATCTGGTCTAAATCAATTGATTGTAACAATGCAAAGTTTATGTAAAAAGGAGGCAGAGTGGTTTATCCGAAGCCATGCATCTAATTAGTGTCCATGCAGGTCTTCACTATGGGTTTGTTCTTCCAGCACAAATAAAGGACTCCTGGCTCAGTTTCCCAAAGCTAATTAAAATTCTCACCACTGTTTGAGGGCCCCCATACTTCAGAAACTTTTAAATCACCTTTCACAAAGACTTACCGAATGCTTACCCTCAAGCTCCAAATTTAAGGATTAAAAGTCACTGAATTGGAAATAGACACTCAAGAATTAAGTGTATAAGTAATCCCGGTAGTTTGGAAAACACTGGTGATAGGTTATCTTCTGAGAGTAACTCTTCAGGACATTATCTACAATCTCTTGTCTTAGCACAGTACCTTTTGCAGTGTGCACTCTGGAGCATTGCAGCAGAACCCCCATCCCAAACCCATAAATGCAAATTCCTATATGCTCCCCCAGCAGTCTTCCCCAACCAGAGACCATGAGTTGAGACTTGGAAGTCATGTACTAACCAGCTCTTCAAGTGACTGAAGCGCCTGATGTCCGAAACACAGTGGCCAGGATACAGTTAGTTCACAGGCGTTGCCACATGACCCCACTGCCCTGCAACTCAACAGGTAGATATCAGAGCCTCAAGGATATTTAAGGAGTCTAAAAGCTTATATCACTTCAGTGGACACTAAGTATTATATAATGTATATGAAATATGTGTTATGTATACCTATAATAAAATATACAATAATACCACATGATATCAACCCACAAATGCTTGAATTTGTCAGCACTAAGGCACAAACCCTGCCCTGTCTTTGTTCATTATTTGCAATTCATCAACCAGTCAAGGTTAAGTGAGGGATACATCAAATGGCAAATGTTCTTGCACCACAGTACTGACATCTGTTTTGTCAGAAGAAAACATCATTTATCCACTTGCTTTGCTTTTCTACCTGATGCCCTGCCAGCCTCTGCCAGCCTGATGCCTGACACTAAGCTAATTGCCTTTCTTTGCAAGTTGATCCTTATCTGTCCATATTTCTTATGTCGGTTCAAAAGCACCAATGCCCTGGCTGCTTTACACACTGGAAACTGAAGAGTAATTTTCATTGTCTGCATTTTTCTTACCAACGTGAATTAATTGCTTTAACTCGCAATGCTGCCATGCAGCCTCTCTCCTATTAATTCCTTCTTTTCGCTTTCTACTCACAGTTTAGCAATTCATGTCATTACTCTCTGCAAATGTAGAAACAACTAACATACTTCTTCCCCTTCTATATATCAATCTTCCCTTCACTGTAGTACCAACAGTGATCCATCTTGGCACACAGGCTTTTAAATGTCCCGCCATAGCTCAAATTGTTTGCTCTGGCATTTAGGGGTCTCTACAGCTTGGCATTACTCACCCTGTTACTCTTCATTTGCTCCTTCGTTATTTTCACTCGAAGAATGCTGATAGCCTGTCCTGTGGTATCGATCCAATGTCATCCTCTTCCTTTCTAATTGCCAATGTCGATTCCTGGCTTTCTTATTCAGCCCTCCATATTGGGCTTACCCACCAGGCAGTGCTCGCCTCCTTCCGACCATCCGTTCAATCCACTACATTTCCTATCTATAAGATGATTGTTTTCAACTTCTGCATCTCAAATCACTGGAAGTTTACCTCATTTCTTTCTGGAATATATAGATTTCCATCAAACTCTTTAATCACATCAATCCTCAGATCGGATCTCATTTTACTGTTATATCTGTCTGCGTTTGTCACTCCAGATTGTGTTCTACTTAGGTTGGGATGTATATTCACATACTCCCCACTGACTAGTTTCTCCCTGTGCCTCTAATAACTTGTTAAAAAGTCAGTATTCTATAACTTCAGTGAATTTAAAGAGTTCTGTTTTTTTTTTTAAAAAAAAGAGTTCTGTTTTAAGCTTAGTTCTCCATATTTGTTTCAACATGAGCAATTGAAATTGTCCTTAATAGAAATCAAAGATTATTTGTGAATTTAGATTCCTCCATTCTTATGCATGACCCCTCCTAGGATGTGCCTCCAGGAGACGTGGAGTACTTATGCAGTCTTTTATAATGATGCAACCTTTTCACTGTCTTTAAAATCTCAAAGTACGATGTTTTATAAATAGACAAAACTCACTGATTGCTATCTAATCGTAGTCTCATGTGTTAATTTAGCAAAAATCTGTGACTTTGTTTAAGGGAGATGGACATGAGAATTCTTTGGTACTTTTGTCTTATGTATTATAGGCCAGTGCTATGAGACCACTGAGCCACATCTGAACTTAATTATGTTATATATCTGTTACACACACACACACACACACATATACTATATATATATATATATATTATAAATGTATATACATACATACACACAAACACACACACACAAACCCATATGCGCATACACACCCATGGTTAGCAAGATGATTGGTTATATAAATAGGTGAGTAGGAGTTAGACCTGAAGTTCCTTACTGACTAGTCAACCCTGTCATGATCCTGAGACCGGGTACATGCCCTTAACTGGAGCAGAGAATTTGTAACTCACCATAACAGGAAATATAAACTAAAATGTGGAAAATTTTTAAAAATCACTGAATTGCATGGGGAGAAGTAGTAAGTGAATAATCAGTTTTTCTTTTTTTTTTAACCTTTTGGAAGTCAAAATTTTTTTTGTGAACACATAAATTTTATTTTGAAAAAAAAATGGAAAAGTGTCATAGAAAGAGTTAATGCTCACTAATTGCTGTTTCTAACTGCTTCTTGTTTCCAGAGCACAAAACCCGTGATATGTCCTGGCTGACTTACTACTTATGCCTTAAGCTTGAACACATTGTCTGATGAATGATACATAATTGGGTGGGTTGTTTTGGCATTGGTCATGCCAAAAATATAATGTGTTTAATATTTCATATGCTTGATTCTGCATATAAAAGATTTAGTCTACAGGAAAGTTGTGAATTATACCCAAGTGGAACACTGCATCCAAGCTGTGAGGCGCAAGATGCCTTTAACAACTTTTCAATTCAAAACATGAATGTTCTCTTTCCCACTGCTCACACATCAAAAACACAGGACCTGCAACAGAGCTTTGTATATAAAAGTTATGTGAATATTTGAGCAAGCCCTACATCTGGTTTTGAATTTTGTCAGTCTCTCTGTTATTGGAAGAGTAGTTATATACAGTGTACCACAATGTTAGAGCCAGGACTTCTAAGAACTCAGCACAATATTTGTATATCATCTAGAAATACAATGTTTGAAAATCAGAAGTCTTATCGAGAGCCCAAACAGCAGCTTCGCTCTGCATCTTTTCTCTCAGTTGGTGTTTAACTCATTTTTCTAATTTAAAGTCTCAATGGGTAATGAGAATTTTGGTTTCTTTAAAACCACAGAAATACTATAAGAATGTCTTTTCATTTTAATCCCAGGTGTGGTATGTGATGCTACTTCTGATTGACCACAGCAGCTGACTATGATTTGCCTCATGCTCTAATAGGGGTGTGATTTTGCCAGCTCAGATACTTTCTGCAAGTGTGTGACATTTGGAAATCTGGGGACTCTTCCGACTGTATATAAAGTGTTAGGGCCCTGAGATTTGGAGGGTTGTTCTTAGGTTGGTAATTGAATGCTATCGGTTACGGTTTGTTAAAGAGTCATTTATTAAAAAGGATCAAAAGGAAGAATTTTTTTTCATTTTCAAGAGTTTACTAAGATTCTTCCTCAGGTTTACAAGTGATATATTGGGTTACCCAAAGACCAAAGAATCCCAAGCAGAATTGACAGACAGAATTTAATATATGCACATGGTTGTGTGTATTATGCAGCATCACACCTTGTAGGGCATTGACTGGTTTTATACATTCAGATCGTTTGAAACACTTAAGGCTATGAAACAGAACACAGAAAAATAAACACCAATATATTCAACACTTACAAAAGTAGTCTGATAAAGAATTTAACATACTATTCCTTTCAACATTTCAAAAGATATGTATAGATATGTTTATGTTTTATAAGGAAGAAATCCGATATCCTGACAGTGAAGATCAACCTTGCCCCCAAGGAATTAGATGCCCCTAATCAGCCATAAGAAGTCTAGTTATAACTGCATCCCCTTTCCCCTCTATCCTTTTTCTCTCCTACCTAGTCTTAGGGCATTGAAAGGGTGGAAGAAAATAGAATCCATGAAGTAGTAGCCAAAAATCTTGCTACATCAATACCTTAAAATCATTCTTTTATGATTTTTCCTGTTTTCATATACTTCCCTCCCAAGGACCACAGAAAGAAGAGTTAAAATTATTCTAGACCTTTTCTTCCTCTTATCCTGTATGTCTAGTCCTATTGGCTCCTTACAAGAGGTCCAAGTCCTCAGGCCTGCCGCATGCTCTGAGACTGGTAGCCAGCATTTGTTTCTTGGGATTTGGTGGGGGCTCTTCTGTCTCATTTTCTGTAGCTACACTCCTTTTCCCATCTGTTTCTAGTATAAAAATGCCACTAACACTGCCATATGGTTCACCATTTTATTCAGGGTGTGCACGACAATCCCCTGACCTCCCAGGATTGTTTTCATGCCTTGTGTCTGGTTCCCCAATACAGGTATCTGGATTACCCATCGCTGTCTTTGAAATCTGACTCAGTGCAATCTTCACATTAGGTCATTTCATGAGCATCCTTTTTGTAAACTCCTAAGGCTTATTTTATTGTGTCTATTCATTGTACGTGGTACTGTGTTACTTAATGCCATGTTCATACAAGTATATATTGTACAATGACCATATTCCAATATACTCTCTCCAGTTTCAACACTTCTCGCATTGGTCACCTATGTTCGCCTAGACTATTATGGGTCTATGTTCATCTTACCACCCTAATTTCAAATATAATACTTTTCATACTTTATTTAATACTCCACACTATTCTTGCATCATTTTATTATTTTTCATAGCAAATACCACTTTCAAGGTAACTTTGCTTATTTTATTTGGCTCATTTCCTACACTAGATTATAAAGTCTATAGGGCATGAACTTTGACTTTTTTGCCTCATTGATGTCTCAACCTTCTAATATAATGCCTCAAACATAACATTCTGGGAATTTGTAGGTCTACAATATGAATTGATTACTTGCCCAATGAATGCTAATGTGTATCCCACACCTCTATAAAACCAGAAAGAAATAGCACTCTAAAATATTTTTAGAATATTGTTCATAATCGTTCCCCAAATCCTACCTTACTCATTTCCCCTGATGTCAGACACCTTATCTAATTTAGGGTTCAAATAAACAACCAGTAATCTGACTTGAATGTTCATAGATTATATATTCTAGAACCTTCTAAATCATTCCATTATATAACTTGCATTTTTTCAGTTTACCTGAGTTTTGTCTATGCCAAAAGTTCATTTCCTTTTATAATAAGCTAGCATTTTGTTATATAATAGACTGTAGAATCTATTATTCTCTTGCTGACAGTCAACAATATGTCTCCAGTTTGGAGATACCATGAATAAAACTCTTGTGAACACTGAAATGCAAGGAGACCTTTAGAGTTTGTTTCATTTGTATTAAGCAGACATCCATTATGCATAATCCTAATTATTGTAGTAGCTATTTTACAAAGTGTTAGGCCTTTCAAATATGTAATTCATAACCACGACTCATGATAGAACTGTTTTATCATCTCCAAAGGAAACCCACTATTAACTGGTTAAATACACATACTTAGCTTTACCCCATACCTCAGCAACCACCGATCAACCAACTGTCTTTGTAGATGTGAATATTCAACGCACTTTACAAAACCCTAAATCATATATATATACTATGTGGTACTCTATAATTGGCATGTTTTATTTGGCATCATGTTTTATTAGCTCATCCATATTGGATATTCTTAAATACTTGTTTCTAGTTGTCAGAGAGTATGTCATTGTGTGTGACACAGTTTGCATCATGTTCAGCTGTAGAGGAAAATCGAGTTCTCAGAGTTTAATATCACAACATTAAATCTAGAATAGCCACTCCTCCCATGCTTCCTTTGGTTCCTATAAGATAAAAGTTGGCAACAAGGCAAATCATAATCTCATTCACAAATTAAACGTGATTAAAACTAAATAGAAAAAAATGTGTTTGAAAATTTAAAGCCAGCTGTTAATAAACCACTTTGTGTAGTCTGTGTAAGATTGGGAGTGTAAAGTCTCTGTTAAACAAGCGTGATGCATAACAACTTATTTTTTAGTCCTAAACATATATCACATTCTTCCCTTCATGTTGCACTTGTTTCTTTTGGAACACATAATGTTTCATCTTATTCCTATTTTCATTATGCTAGTATCAAACAAAATTATGAATTGTTAATCTTTAAACTTAGGGGCATTTTTGTACTAAAGTATTAAGGTAAAATGGTTATTTTTGTTTCATAAGAAACTGGAGAATTATTTATATTTTTGTTTAAATTCTTTATTCTAAACATGAATATATACATTGAAATATATGTATATTTTATTATATATTCATTCTTATCTATGTCTCCAAATACTATATTGGTCTCCAAGAACCTGGAACCAAAGATAGTAGGAAAAATGGCTGATTTTCAGATGAGGGCAAAGAAAACAGGACATATAACTTGTTAAAAGTTGAAGAACTTCTAAAATAACAAAGGAATCTTGTGTAATGTGTAAAACAATCTAAACTGAAATGTATTTCAATAACAAAACCCGGTTTTAAAGAATGTGCATATATGTGAGATAAATGAGTCCATCCTGGTACACAGAAACAGAAAACACTGCAGCAGAAAAGCACACCTTCCTTAGAGAACAGCCCTTGGTGATGTGTGCAGACACTAACTCCATGCCAGCCCCAGACTGCCCTGTTGTGTGCTGGCAGTGAGGTCATGCAGATGTGACTGCATCCGGAAAGGATGTGCTAGAAGGGCATTCTTCTCCTACACCAATCTTCCTAATCTCGCAGAATCTCTATTTAGTACTGAATGAAAACATCTGACATGCCAAAATTGGCAGACATACTACAAAATGCCTAACAATTATTTCTCAAAACTGCCAAAGTCATAAAAAACCAGATAAAGACTATCACACAGCAGAGCGAGGTAATGACAAGCAACATTACACATGATGTTGTAATCTGGAGAAGATCTTGGAACAGAAGAATAATGACATCCATACAAAAACTAGATAAATCTAGAGAATAATCAACAGACTACAACAATGTTGCTACCTCAGCTTTCATACATGTATCCTAGGGACACAAGGTGATAACAGTGGGAGAAGTGGGAGGAGGAAACCGTGTCACCATTACAGCTAAAGTTAGTTACCTCAAAGAAAGAATGCATGCAAAAGAACCACAGATTACACTGTGCATTCTCCTATTTTAGGCATAAATTGTTATTTCTGGCCATAAAAGATCAGTTTTCTTTCTTTTCCTCCTCTGCCCATCATCCAAATATAACCTTCCTATCCTATATCCACAAATATTTGCATTCACAGTTTATTCATTAAACAAGCATAAGAAATTGTCCTCCATTTCTGGATATGGTTTCTTTCCCTTAGTTTAATTCTTACATAGTTAGTACTTACTCAATTTCTGGCTTTCTTAGTGGCCTACACTCCCTTTCAGGAGGCATAATTGTGCCCAATGCTCAATATACTTCCCTGATCATTTCTCTCCTGCCTTCAGCCTGCCACTCAGTTCCTGTATTTTTTTTGGCTTTGGAAGAACACAGAATCCAATAAATTACTTATGAGATGCCAATTGGAAGTAGAATTTTGTGACTTGTGTATCTGAGCATGTCTTTATCCCCCACACCCTTCAATATTTGAAATGGACTTTTGTGTGTTATCTAAGATATCTTTGGAGAAATATGAAATACATTCATGCCTTTTCTATCTGGCCTCTGGTGACTTAGAATTCCTTTCTGGTCTCTAGAATCCCTTTATGATCCATTGTCCTCTGTAGTCTTGTGATTTGCTTTTTTCCAACATTTTACCATACCTAGTAGACTTCCAACCTGCAACTTTATGTTTTTTAGTCCACAATTTTTAATAATTTTTTCCTATTTATTTTACAAATTCTATTTTTAATTTCTTGAATTCTTTAGACTTTTATCAGATCCCTCTACACATATGTATTTATATAATTTTTTACTAGTATGTCTACATTCTTGGGAAATACCTACACTAATCTTCTAATGTCTTGTTCTCCATGTCTACCACCACACCCTTTAACTTCGTGGCACTTTTGATTTCTGAATGATGTTGCCACCATTACTTGTTTTGTCCTTTGTTAGTTTTCCCTCATGTGCAAACTGTTTGTCCCAGGCTTCTTGGCCTTTGCTGATTTGGCCATTTAAACATTAAGGAATTTGGCTATGGGGAAAGTTTGAGTGGTGCCTCACATTTAAAAGTTTCCATCAATTGCTTATCCAATACCAAAAAGACAATACATTCAGGTAACAGTGTATGAACTAAATGGTTGTATTTTTGCATTTAGAAAATGGTCATATTTTTCCATTTAGAAAAGGGTCATATTTCTGTTTTCTTTTCCTTTAATTCTTGTATTGTTGGTATATGTAAATAATTAAAGGACAAAACTCAATGAACTTGAAAAAAACAAGGAGTACATGGGAGGGTTTGGAGGAAGAAAAGGAAAAGAGGAAATGATGTCATTATTTTGATCTAATAAAAAGGCTTTACACGTTTAAAAATAGAATGAAGAGGCTGGAATGTTGGAAGTGAGATAGAAAACAACCCGTATTCCAGGAGAAAATTTACCTTTAGAGTGGAAGCTCAGGGACAACTGGAGCTACGGGGTTTCAAAGTTTATACCTAAAAAATGAGAAATTCAAACTGTGCCAGACACCCTTTGGCTTCAGCTATCTTCTGTAATTTCCAAGCAAACAGGACAGTTACCCAACCCCAGTTCCTTTGAATGCTGCTATTTTCAGTCACATTCTGCTTCTACCAAAGTGGAGAGTCTTCACTTGATTAAATATCACCTTCCTACATGTCATTGTTGAATGAGGCAAAGTCCTGAGCCCACATACTTATCAACACTCCTGCCACTAACGCTTCTGGACAGGAATTCACAATGGTCTCAAGGTTGAAACAGACAATTCCTAGCATCCGTTAAAGTCCCCGAAACCTGAATGAAAAGGAACATGACAGCTCTTTAGAGAAACAAGGTGTGTGTTTATCTAACTCTGGGAAATGTCACTGAAACACACCAAGAAAGAATCCACCTAACTCGGTAAAATTGAAGTGTTTTATATTTTATAAAGCCAAAGGAAGACAGTGAAACCCTAGAGACATCCTACAAAAAACATTTTGTTAATGGGGACAAAAAGATTCCTCATTGTCATTGTACTTTTTGTTCCAAATACTTAGAAAATTTCTTCAGAGCTCTAGAATTACAAAATTCAATAGTATGGCCATAATGTTTCCTCAAAAAGTACCCCATAAGAAAACTCTCAAATTGTAATTATTCAAGTCTTAGGATGCAAATATATTCTTCTCCTGTCATGGAGACCATAGTAAGTGACTCTTGGAGATTTTTATTTCCTCTTAAAAAGGAGCAAGCTATCTCTTCCCTTTCTGAAAAGAAAGGAAACAAGTAAAAGATCTAATTTTGGAGGCAGCAGAGAGGAGACCACCAACGCTGCCCACCCCTGCCCACATCCCTGGCCCAGGAGGAAACTGTATACGGCCTCTGGGTACCCGTAGAGGAGGGCCCAGGAGCAGCAGGTCCACTGCGTCTGAGACACCGCACCTGAAGGGACCGACCGGATAAACAGTTCTCTGCACCCAAATCCCGTGGGAGGGAGAGCTAAACCTTCAGAGAGGCAGACACGCCTGGGAAACCAGAAGAGACTGCACGCTGCACACAGTTCTGACCCCAGAGGAAAACAAAAGCTCTCTGGAACCCGGGTGCACGGAACCTCCCGGGAAGGGCGGTGCAGATCTTCCTGGTTGCTGAGGCCGCGGAGAGCTCATAGGCAACACCCCGCGAGCAAACTTGAGCCTCGGGACCACAGGTAAGACAAACTTTTCTGCTACAAACGACTTGCCTGGTGAACTCAAGACACAGGCTCACAGGAACAGCTGAAGACCTGTAGAGAGGAAAAACTACACGCCTGAAAGCAGAACACTCTGTCCCCATAACTGGCTGAAAGAAAACAGGAAAACAGGTCTACAGCACTCCTGAAACACAGGCTTATAAGACAGTCTAGCCACTGTCAGAAATAGCAGAACAAAGTAACACTAGAGATAATCTGATGGCGAGAGGCAAGCGCAGGAACCCAAGCAACAGAAACCAAGACTACATGGCATCATCAGAGCCCAATTCTCCCACCAAAGCAAACAAGGAATATCCAAACACACCAGAAAAACAAGATCTAGTTTCAAAATCATATTTGATCATGATGCTGGAGGACTTCAAGAAAGACATGAAGAACTCCCTTAGAGAAACACAGGAAAACATAAATAAACAAGTAGAAGCCTACAGAGAGGAAAATCACAAAAATCACCCCTAAAAGAATTCCAGGAAAACATAAATAAACAAGTAGAAGCCCATAGAGAGGAGTCACAAAAATCCCTGAAAGAATTCCAGGAAAACACAATCAAACAGTTGAAGGAATTAAAATGGAAATAGAAGCAATCAAGAAAGAACACATGGAAACAACCCTGGATATAGAAAACCAAAAGAAGAGACAAGGAGCTGTAGATACAAGCTTCACCAACAGAATACAAGAGATGGAAGAGAGAATCTCAGGAGCAGAAGATTCCATAGAAATCATTGACTCAACTGTCAAAGATAATGTAAAGCGGAAAAAGCTACTGGTCCAAAACATACAGGAAATCCAGGACTCAATGAGAAGATCAAACCTAAGGATAATAGGTATAGAAGAGAGTGAAGACTCCAGCTCAAAGGACCAGTAAATATCTTCAACAAAATCATAGAAGAAAACTTCCCTAACCTAAAAAAAGAGATACCCATAGGCATACAAGAAGCCTACAGAACTCCAAATAGATTGGACCAGAAAAGAAACACCTCCCGTCACATAATAGTCAAAACACCAAACGCACAAAATAAAGAAAGAATATTAAAAGCAGTAAGGGAAAAAGGTCAAGTAACATATAAAGGCAGACCTATCAGAATCACACCAGACTTTTCGCCAGAAAATATGAAGGCCAGAAGATCCTGGACTGATGTCATACAGACCCTAAGAGAACACAAATGCCAGCCCAGGTTACTGTATCCTGCAAAACTCTCAATCAACATAGATGGAGAAACCAAGATATTCCATGACAAAACCAAATTTATACAATATCTTTCTACAAATCCAGCACTACAAAGGATAATAAATGGTAAAGCCCAACATAAGGAGGCAAGCTATACCCTAGAAGAAACAAGAAACTAATCGTCTTGGCAACAAAACAAAGAGAAGAAAAGCACACAAACATAACCTCACATCCAAATATGAATACAACCGAAGCAATAATCACTATTCCTTAATATCTCTCAACATCAATGGCCTCAACTCCCCAATAAAAAGACATAGATTAACAAACTGATACAACGAGGACCCTGCATTCTGCTGCCTACAGGAAACACACCTCAGAGACAAAGACAGACACTACCTCAGAATGAAAGGCTGGAAAACAACTTTCCAAGCAAATGGTCAGAAGAAGCAAGCTGGAGTAGCCATTCTAATATCAAATAAAATCAATTTTCAACTAAAAGTCATCAAAAAAGATAAGGAAGGACACTACATATTCATTAAAGGAAAAATACACCAAGATGAACTCTCAATCCTAAATATCTATGCCCCAAATACAAGGGTACCTACATACGTAAAAGAAACCTTACTAAAGCTCAAAACACACATTACACCTCACACAATAATAGTAGGAGATTTCAACACCCCACTCTCATCAATGGACAGATCATGGAAACAGAAATTAAACAGAGACATAGACAGACTAAGAGAAGTCATGAGCCAAATGGACTTAACAGATATTTATAGAGCATTCTATCCTAAAGCAAAAGGATATACCTTCTTCTCAGCTCCTCATGGTACTTTCTCCAAAATTGACCATATAATTGGTCAAAAAATGGGCCTCAACAGGTACAGAAAGATAGAAATATTCCCATGCGTGCTATCAGACCACCACGGCCTAAAACTGGTCTTCAATAACAATAAGGGAAGAATGCCCATATATATGGAAATTGAACAATGCTCTACTCAATGATAACCTGGTCAAGGAAGAAATAAAGAAAGAAATTAAAAACTTTTTAGAATTTAATGAAAATGAAGGTACAACATACCCAAACTTATGGGACACAATGAAAGCTGTGCTAAGAGGAAAACTCATAGCGCTGAGTGCCTGCAGAAAGAAACAGGAAAGAGCATATGTCAGCAGCTTGACAGCACACCTAAAAGCTCTAGAACAAAAAGAAGCAATTACACCCAGGAGGAGTAGAAGGCAGGAAATAATCAAACTCAGAGCTGAAATCAACCAAGTAGAAACAAAAGGACCATAGAAAGAATCAACAGAACCAAAAGTTGGTTCTTTGAGAAAATCAACAAGATAGATAAACCCTTAGCCAGACTAACGAGAGGACACAGAGAGTGTGTCCAAATTAACAAAATCAGAAATGAAAAGGAGACATAACTACAGATTCAGAGGAAATTCAAAAATCATCAGATCTTACTATAAAAGCCTATATTCAACAAAACTTGAAAATCTGCAGGAAATGGACAATTTCCCTAGACAGATACCAGGTACCCAAGTTAAATCAGGAACAGATAAACCAGTTAAACAACCCCATAACTCCTAAGGAAATAGAAGAAGTCATTAAAGGTCAAAAAGAGCCCAGGTCCAGACGGGTTTCATGCAGAATTCTATCTGACCTTCATAGAAGACCTCATACCAATATTATCCAAACTATTCCACAAAATTGAAACAGATGGAGCACTACCGAATTCCTTCTATGAAGTCACAATTACTTTTATACCTAAACCACACAAAGACACAACAAAGAAAGAGAACTTCAGACCAATTTCCCTTATGAATATCGATGCAAAAATACTCAATAAAATTCTAGCAAACCGAATCCAAGAGCACATCAAAACAATCATCCACCACGATCAAGTAGGCTTCATCCCAGGCATGCAGGGATGGTTTAATATACGGAAAACAATCAACGTGATCCATTATATAAACAAACTGAAAGAACAAAACCACATGATCATTTCATTAGATGCTGAGAAAGCATTTGACAAAATTCAACACCCCTTCATGATAAAAGTCCTGGAAAGAATAGGAATCCAAGGCCCATACCTAAACATAGTAAAAGCCATATACAGCAAACCAGTGGCTAACATTAAACTAAATGGAGAGAAACTTGAAGCAATCCCACTAAAATCAGGGACTAGACAAGGCTGCCCACTCTCTCCCTACTTATTCAATATAGTTCTTGAAGTTCTAGCCAGAGCAATCAGACAACAAAAAGGAGGTCAAGGATCAGATCGAAAAGAAGAAGTCAAAATATCACTATTTGCAGATGATATGATAGTATATTTAAGTGATCCCAAAAGTTCCACCAGAGAACTACTAAAGCTGATAAACAACTTCAGCAAAGTGGCCGGGTATAAAATTAACTCAAATAAATCAGTAGCCTTCCTCTACACAAAAGAGAAACAGCCGAGAAAGAAATTAGGGAAACGACACCCTTCATAATAGACCCAAATAATATAGAGTACCTCGGTGTGACTTTAACCAAGCAAGGGAAAGATCTGTACAATAAGAACTTCAAGACTCTGAAGAAAGAAATTGAAGAAGATCTCAGAAGATGGAAAGATCTCCCATGCTCATGGATTGGCAGGATTAATATAGTAAAAATGGCCATTCTGCCAAAAGCATCTACAGATTCAATGCAATCCCCATCAAAATACCAATCCAATTCTTCAAAGAGTTAGACAGAACAATTTGCAAATTCATCTGAATAAAAAAAACCCAGGATAGCTAAACTATCCTCAACAATAAAAGGACTTCAGGGGAATCACTATCCCAGAACTCAAGCAGTATTACAGAGCAATAGTGATAAAAACTGCATGGTATTGGTACAGAGACAGACAGATAGACCAATGGAACAGAATTGAAGACCCAGAAATGAACCCACACACCTATGGGCACTTGATTTTGACAAAGGAGCCAAACCATCCAATGGAAAAAAGATAGCATTTTCAGCAAATGGTGCTGGTTCAACTGGAGGTCAACATGTAGAAGAATGCAGATCGATCCATGCTTATCACCCTGTACAAAGCTTAAGTCCAAGTGGATCAAGGACCTCCACATCAAACCAGACACACTCAAACTAATAGAAGAAAAACTAGGGAAGCATCTGAACACATGGGCACTGGAAAAATTTCCTGAACAAAAAACACCAATGGCTTATGCTCTAAGATCAAGAATCAACAAATGGGATCTCATAAACTGCAAAGCTTCTGTAAGGCAAAGGACACTGTGGTTAGGACAAAACGGCAACCAACAGATTGGGAAAAGATCTTTACCAATCCTACAACAGATAGAGGGCTTATATCCAAAATATACAAAGAACTCAAGAAGTTAGACAGCAGGGAGACAAATAACCCTATTAAAAAATGGGGTTCAGAGCTAAACAAAGAATTCACAGCTGAGGAATGCCGAATGGCCGAGAAACACCTAAAGAAATGTTCAACATCGTTAGTCATAAGGGAAATGCAAATCAAAACAACCCTGAGATTTCACCTCACACCAGTGAGAATGGCTAAGATCAAAAACTCAGGTGACAGCAAATGCTGGCGAGGATGTGGAGAAAGGGGAACACTCCTCCATTGTTGGTGGGATTGCAGAGTGGTACAACCATTCTGGAAATCAGTCTGGAGGTTCCTCAGAAAATTGGACATTGAACTGCCTGAGGATCCAGTTATACCTCTCCTGGGCATATACCCAAAAGATGCCCCAACATATAAAAAAGACACGTGCTCCACTATGTTCATCGCAGCCTTATTTATAATAGCCAGAAGCTGGAAAGAACCCAGATGCCCTTCAACCGAGGAATGGATACAGAAAATGTGGTACATCTACACAATGGAATATTACTCAGCTATCAAAAACAATGACTATGAAATTCGTAGGCAAATGGTTGGAACTGAAAATATCATCCTGAGGAGCTAACCCAATCACAGAAAGACATACATGGTATGTACTCATTGATAAGTGGCTATTAGCCCAAATGCTTGAATTACCCCTAGATGCCTAGAACAAATGAAACTCAAGACGGATGATCAAAATGTGAATGCAGATCGCCCTGAGAGACACAGCCAGAATACAGCAAATACAGAGGCGTATGCCAGCAGGAAACCACTGAACTGAGAACAGGACCCCTGTTGAAGGAATCAGAGAAAGAATTGGAAGAGCTTGAAGGAGCTCGAGACCCCATATGTACAGCAATGCCAACCAACCAGAGCTTCCAGGGACTAAGCCACTACCCAAAGACTATACATGGACTGACCCTGGACTCTGACCTCGTAGGTAGCAATGAATATCCTAGTAAGAGCACCAGTGGAAGGGGAAGCCCTAGGTCCTGCTAAGACTGAACCCCCAGTGAACTAGACTGTTGGGGAGAGGGGCAGCAATGGGGGAGGATGGGGAGGGGAACACCCATAAGGAAGGGAGGGGAGGGGATGTTTACCGAAACCGGAAAGGGAATAACACTCAAAATGTATATAAGAAATACTCAAGTTAATAATAATAAAAAAAAGAAAAAAAAAGATCTAATTTTAACATGAAACTAAGAATTTTCTTTCTACCATGATTCACTTTAATATAAAAATGGCCAAAAGTTATGTTACATGTTTCAATGCCACTAGACATTTAGAGACTGTCCATCTTACCCCCAGTGTTGTTCAAACAGCCATTGAACTATATCTTGTTTTCCTAGAATGAAGCTTCCGTGGAGGGCAGCTTGGAAGTTGTTTCAAAATATGACACCTGGTCAAAAGATGCTAAACTATAAACATACATTTCATGAACCAGTCAGAGACTAATACTTAGTGACTAAACACTGTATGTAACCGAAATTTGCCCCATTCAGATGCTCTTTCCAAATGTGTACAGTAGGTTATGGGATCCACTGTGTAATTGAAGGATCATTTCGTGTAATTTCTTTAACCTCTAAACTGACCCATGGGATAACTGCCATTGTATTCCAGCATGCAGTCTAGGCTCAGTGGCTCACACAGGCTTTGTCACTGCATCCTTCCCTACCATTTTCTGAGTGTAACACCATGATGCTTTCAGCTATAGGGAGGGAAGTGGCAGAGATGGCTAGAACCTGGGTTATCTCCCCCAGCCTCCGCCCATGTGCTTCTTGCACCTAGAATAACGACTGATTAAACATTACAGAACAGTAAACATTTGCAGAATGAAGTATTGTACATCCTATATTCAGAACTGGAACTAGACAGCCCTAAGCACCAGCAAAGAAAGCCTTTTACCTGCTTTTCAATAAATTATATATGTCAGTAGAATAATTGGATTCTACTGACAATGTTATGGAACTAGCGAGGAGTCCAGCTTGTAGCATATGATCCCATTTCTGAAGGTGCTAACAAGTGTATAGCCGAGCTTCTGGTTCTAAACTACACACTTGCAAGGTGATCATGCCATGAAACAGGAAAGCTGTCTCACATTGTCACTGCCTTTTCTCACTAAAAATAAATTGGCAAGAAATAAAATAGAAAATGTACAGGACGGTGAAGTCATTGAGAAGGAAGGAAGTGCAGTTTTCTTACTTTTATTCTCCTTAGAGGAGCATGAGGAGGGTAGGAAGCATCACCTGCCTGGGAAGAGGAACTAGGAAGTCTGCTCCGAATGCAGGAAGGGGTCCTGGTACCCACAACATCACCTGTGTATTTAGGGAAAGTAGGTACACTCTACTTTCTCCATGTGTCATTGCTGCCTTGGGTGTCCTCCTGCTTCCAGCATACCTGAAACCCATCCTGAGAATGCCTCTTGGTCCTCGAGCCTTGATCTCAACTTCTTGCTTCCTGACTTTGTACTTAGTGGGGCCCTGCCTGTCATCAGACTTCTGGACCTCTGTCAGAAATCAGTGGTTCCCTGAAGACAGTTCACTAACCTTGGGTCCTTCCCCAAAACTCTTCTGGAAACAGAATGCAAAAGATACAATTTTAATGAGTTAAAAAATACAGTACCTTTGCCACCATTGTTTTCTAGAGCTACAATTAAACCTGAGTCTCTCACATGATGATTGTTGGCATTTCAACTCTAAGACAGTTCGAGGCCAACTTTATATCAGAGATTTTATTGTAAGAAACAAAGCTAATATTTCTTACCAAACTGAATAAACACATTTTAAAATCTATCATTCTTTAAACATATTTTTGAGGTGCCAACAAAGTATAAATGACTTAGACCTTTGGTAAACATTAGGAGAAATTCGTTGATAATTATGCATAATGCATTATACACAATGCCCTGAAGAAAAAGAAAATCTTTATACTGGGTGCTGATATAAAACTACCTTGTCAAAATGAGTGAGTGAAAATAAAATTACTGAAAACATTTGTTTATTCTGATTCTGCCAACTGTTAATAACATAGGATATAATAATGTCTCCATAGACAATAACTTGAGATTATAGTAGTAGTCAGTGGGCCATGGCAAGAGAAAGACAGAGAAACACTGGATTGCAGAGATGGAACAAAAAATTAGAAGGACAGAGTATTTTCTACTAACAGCAGATGTCTGACAAGTCCCTGGGGGCTTGTCACCAAGAGGGCCAGCCATATGTGTGGTATCATAAGAGCAAAGTCAGAGATGCACATGTAGTATAAGGACTGCAATATTGCCTTCGACAGTCTTCAAAGGCGCTGTAGTTGCCTCATCCACTGTCTTCACATGTAGACTGCTACCCTTATTTCTATGTATACTCCTTGGTACATCAAATGCGGTGATAGTGTTTTTCTGCTGCACATATTACAGAGAATGTGTCAAGCTATTAGGAACAAATGAAGTCTTGATAGAATGCAACTTATTGCCATGAGCATGGTCATGTTGAGGACCCCAGTGCCCAGACCCATCAGAAAAACAAAGGGTTCTCTGAGTCAGGCTCAGAGGAATAGCAAAGCCTTCTTCTGGTCTGAGTAAAGATGTGATAAAAAAAATGACCTTTAGCTGTTAAACCACAGCTCCCTCCTAACACATGACTATAACAGCTCGCTTACAGAGTCTCTCTAAGAGAGAGAGGTCAGCTAACTCACCTCTTCATTCAGCTGTATATAATAAACCATCATTCTCATTCATCCATAAAGTACACTCGCTGAATTTCTAAGACACTCTGCATGGTCCACTCGACACCAGTGTTTCTACATGTGTATCTGCCATTTTTTTATTCCTTGACACCCCAGTGAGGGCAGTACCAATGCCATGCAAGGTTGTGACACCAAACTAGATACAGGATACCTGTGATCTAAGACCAGCACCTGAGTGATGTGCTTTAAAATCACTGGGCAAAACAGTCTTTCTGTTTTCTTTTGTTTCAAAAAAATCAGAAGTGAACAATGCCTGTTCTCAAGGACTGTGTGATATACAGTAGAAATAATACAGAACTCTTTTGAGAGGCAACTTGTAAAACTTTAAGGTAAGGCAAACATTTATGCAAGCATGAAACAAAATATGAGCTATTCTCTGCATTTATATTATATTGTAATATAGCATAGACTATTGCTTGGTGGCAGTTATTAACTATGTGTCAGAGGCACTGCATAAGCTACATCATATATGCGCTCAGATTTAGCCCTGAACAATTGTCTTTGTAGAGATTAAGATTTGGGATTAGTGGGATATGTTAAAGGGCAGAAATGACATTTACTCTCAGGACTCCTTATCCCAAAACAGCTATTCTAATGACATTCCATGGGAGGTGACTGGTTATTATAATGTGCCACTTGGTTGAGAGAGATGGCTCAATAATTAAGAGTACTTGCTAATTTTGACAAGAATCAAGCTTTGGTTCCTAGCACCTATATTGTGGCTAATAACCACCTAACTCCTGATGTCCATTTTAGTCTCTACAAGCAACAGACACACACTTGATGTATATATGTGTATATGTTCACACACATGCACACACACACACACACACACACATATGTACACATAAAATAAGTATAAGTAAATCTCTGGAAAATACGAATGTCTGCTTTAGCTGCTTGAGATACTGTCTAGCACTAACTGTAGGAGTCAGACAACAAATACGTTAAGTCTAGCGCTCAGGAATGGTCAGTGGAGGGGTGATTTACTCAAATTCATAAATGCACTATCCCAAATTAGGACACATGGACTAAAGGACCTGGTGATGAGTCACATGACTCCCAAAGTCCCACTACAGACAAAGGAGGAAACCCAGCTTGCAAAGAGGACTAAGAAGTGGGCATGTATACTGTGCACATCACTGCCATTTATACAGTATGCCCAAAGGCTGGCATAGGAACTGCAGATCATGAAATCTTGATGCTGATTCGTTAAAATGCACTCTGCACAGTGTTTTCCATATCAGTGAAGTAACATAATTGCCTTTCAGTCTAGCTTATACCAGACAGACCAGTATCACCAGAGTTCATACAGCCCTGGTTTGTAGTATGGCTTGGCTTCACGACCAACCTATACTTAAGAAGGTATATTTAGTTCACCTTCACTACACTTCCAAATTGTTTTGTTGTCTTCTGTGAAGAGGAAAAATTCTAAGAGGCTTAGTTAGCTACCTCGCTGTTTACATACATACACTCTCTAGTGCTCTAGTTAGACACAAGCACTGCTTTATGCCAGATTTATCATAGAAAAATGGAAAGTGCAAATTCCCTATATACAAAACCTGATTCAAAGTCTATCTGTGACGAACTTTATATGCAAATGTATTCCTAACATGGCCTTGCACTTAATCTACTGAAAGTGTTGTGTCTGTTGTTGTTTGCTCTGCAGTTTGGGGGCATTATTTATTTTTTGTTTTTTGAGACAGGGTCTCACTATGTGGACCAGGCTGGCCTCCGACTCGGAGATGCACCTGTCTCTGCTGTTTCAAAGTTAACTGACATAATGAAATTCATATACTACCATGCCCAGCTAATACAATATATTTTGATCAACATTGAATGGTTTCTATTTTTTTAAGACTTTTTTATTTACATTTCAAATGTTATCCCCTTTCCCGGTTTCCTGGACATAAGCCCCCTGCCCCCTCCCCATCCCCTTTTTCTATAAGGGTATTTCCCTCCCCACCCACCCCCAATTACTGCCCCCTACCCCAACATTTCCTTACACTGGGTGTCCAACCTTGGCAAAACCAAGGGCTTCTCCTCCCATTGGTGCCCAACAAGGCCATCCTTTGCTACAAAAGCAACTGGAGCCATGGGTCAGTTCATGTATAGTTTTTGGGTAATGGATTAGTTCCTGGGAGCTCTGGTTGGTTGGCATTGTTGTTCTAATGGGGTCGCAAGCCCCTTCAGCTCTTTCAATCCTTTCTCTAATGACTCCAATAGGGGTCCTGTTCTCAGTTCAATGCTTTGCTGCTAGCATTCAATTTCTTAAATCATTTCCTTTCATCAGATGGTCACATTTAGAATACAGAGATCATAAATGGTATGAACCTCAAAAATGTTAACAGTCTATGAGACCAACCTCATAAATGCAACACAGAGCATATCCTCTTCTCTGTTTGCACTATTTGAGGCCACATGCTAAATAGGATCCCCCTATTATCTTCATGAACTAAGCACACTAGTCACCGAGTTATAAAAGTGAGGGTAGGAGCTGACATATGATTTGTCCTGATTTGCAGAGCTAGAAAATGGTATACCTAGAGTTAAGCCCAGATATGAGACTGAATTCCAAGCGACAGTCCTGGACTGTGTGGAAGCTTGTCTTTCAGGCTGCAGTATCAGGGATAGAAAATTGTCAAATAATACTCATTTTAAATTTAATAAGACTAAATTTATTTTGATGCAAGGAAAAGCTTTCTTTATTTTCAAAATTGATAGCCATTTCAGGAATTGGAAATACAAATGAAGGAATGAACTACCTAAGAGCATTCAAATGGGTCCACAAGAAGTATGCATTATTAAATATCTTAGAGCTGGAATACCGCATGTGAGCTTGACCTCCGCTCACATGTGGTAGCATTCACAGCATACATATACATGCACACATGAACACATATACACTAAATAAATAAGTAAATGAACAGGGAACCATACCACGTGATGTTGATTCTGATTCTGATGGCAAATTTCCTTTTCATCTTCCACAAGGTATTTTACAGTTTTCAGTTTCTCATGCATGCAAGACTGTAGGATAGAAGTTCTTTGGTGCCTATGGCATAGACATATGTAAGCACTGCCGTATACTATGCTCCTAAAGAACCATCTTCAATAATGCTAAGAGAGTAATGTTATGTAAAACAATCAAAGCCATAAGCAAAATAGCATGTGCCCTTCTGTAACCCTCATCTTAGCAAAACTGGATCTACTGTCAGTCATGATTGTAAAAAAGCAAAATTAGTGCATTGTATTCCAGTTCTAAATTCATGGTATGTCCATTTAGTAGCAAATATTTCACTCCTTCCTAATATTTCTTTACACAACTAGGAACATTATTGAATTAAAATGCCACCTTCATTTATTTTTTAATTAATCTTAACTATGCACATTGTATCACATAATTAAGGAAAGTAGAATGAAGGTCAGAATGGTGACTTTCATTTCATGATGCAGATAAATCAAACAGATTTTTTCCATAAAGATTAGATAGAAGTATGGTATAAATATGAAATTCTAAATCCCTGGAAACTAATTTGAACTTTACATTTTTTATAATAAAAGATCAACCAAAAATCAATAAATTAAACAACTCAATAATAAAAGCCTATTTTTTTCTCTTGATCAAATATGCTTAATTACTTTTGAGACTAAGGTACCACCTCAACAGAATCTGTAATAACTACATTATAATGTTTTTCTTAGGATGAAAAGTAAATGTAGAGAACTATCCATTGGGGAAGAAAAAGTTGTAATTGCTTTTATGTACATATTTTTCAAAAGCATGTTAAGGGTGTGTGAAATATTCTGTTCCTGACAACCTGAGCTGTTTTCCCATGATAACATGGTTGGGGAGAGAATCGTTTCCTGTAGGTTGTCCTTGACCTCCACTCACATGTGGTAGCATTCACAGCATACATATACATACACACATGCACACATATACATTAAATAAATGAGTAAATGAATAAATAAATAAATGTAAGGTTTAAAATTAAAGAATAAAATTAAGACATGGTATAATAAAATTAGCCATAATCAAAAAAAAAAAAAAAAACCTCCAGGTAAACTAATATAAGACTGTGTAAACCATTTCATCGTTACCATTGACCACATTTTCAAACAAACAATATCCCAAAGAGCTTTTACAGTCATATAAGCTCACTGTGTTCCATGAGGTGTGCATCACATGTTGAAGTAATGAAGGAAATTTCAATAGAAATTCTACTGGGTCTGACTTTTGAACTCAGTGGGCAGTTCATTGGCCGGATACACAAATGACTAGGGATGCATATGTCAAAAAGTACACAGTATTTATTCTTTCACAGGTTGTTTCAAGTCTTGATAATAAAAGGCAGTAAAAAATAAATTAGTCTAATTAGGGAAACCAAAGTGTTTCAGCTTATGGTTGAAGCTACTGTGTTGTTGAGTAAAGCAACTCCCTCTTGCTTTAGTTTCTTAGGGGGAAACTTCCTATGTAGAAAAGCGAGATGATCTGAGGAAGACTAACCTGTAGTCAGTTCACGTTTCTGCCTCTTCTCTATGCCACATTTGAATAAATTATTCAATTTTCCCCGAATCTTATGAATAAAATCAGAATGTAGACTAAGACCTAACTCAAGCACACAAGGAAAGGGGCCTCGGCTACAAGCTCTCTTTTCTTTACTCACCTTTACTTCCCTGACTGTGTGGTTTGTAAACAAAAGTATTTCTATGCATTTTATAGGGGAAAATACAAACAGACCTCCTTTGAGGAAATATCTGAAGAGTCTTGTACAGGCAAGGTCAACTATAAATGTAGACATTTGTAAAGCAGAATTGCTACAGCTTCCTCTGATATGAAGTTCGGGTTTGAATGTTTACAGCTGTATTTTAAAGGGCTGCTCACAATTCTTTGACCGCTAATATTTATGAAAAGGGCTTCTTTATATAAAAATATATTCCTTATGATATATTTTCACATGGTATTATTCTTTCTGGGGTATAAACACATTTGAAGAATAATGCAAACATCATTAAAGAAAATTTATTGTCCTAATGCCCCACGCTTTAAAAACCTTGGCCATTCTGCAGGAGTCTTATTCCAGGCGTATTTCACTACATGTACATGTACATTGTATCTCTGCTGTGATATTACTGTTACTAAATAATAACATAGAATGCTGTTATTTTAAATACATATTGCATTCTTACTTTATGCTATGTGTGTTATTAAGTATGCCAGGCGTACACACTTTTTAAGGTAGCATTTTATTCCGTTTTTGTGTGTGGTCATCAGCTAACAAATCCATTGTGGCAGTGAGACACTAACAGGCCCACTTTTCCAGAGTCAGGCTTCATAGACTTGAATGCAGACCCTGCTGCTGTCTAGTTGTGTGATCTAGAGGAAACAAGTTAGTCTTCGACTTCTTCAATGGCAAAGGAGACCTGAACTTTTATCTTAAATAGCAACCACTCTGTAGTAATTATGACATGAGTATTGATAGATATCCTCATTAATGCTATTGGTATCAGATGGCCTTAGGGAGTTGTAACTGGAAAACTAAACAGAAATAATATAACTCTGGGATAAATAGTATTTATGTTGAAACAGATCTATATTTCTCACAGATTGATAGCAAAATAAGGGGTAAATTTTATCCAAATCTAGCTTGATGAACAAATAAATTTGTTGGGATTATTCACAGAACATAGGTTCTTCAAACCATTGCATCACCAAATCCAACACAGACCTGCATGAGGGCTCGTGGGAGATGGATTCTTGGGTATTTATAGACATTTCATTGGAGATTCTCTTCCCCCAGCATTTGTGTAGTGGTTATGAAATCATGGGAAAGTCCTTATGAGTATTGTAGCTTTCTAGTTCTCCTGAGCCTTGTATGTTTCATTCATTTACTGAATCATATCGGCATCCTTCTTCTTCCAGGAGAGAATGTTTCAATTCAGAGGAAATAGCTGCATGGCATATGCTATTTTAAAAAAGACAGCATGGGGCTGAAGAAACTGCTCAGAAGTTAAGAGCACCAGTTGCTCTTTCAGAGGTTCTAAGCTCAATTCCCAGCAACCACATGGTGGTTCACAACCATCTATGATGGGGTCTGATGCCCTCTTCTGTCATGCAGGCATACATGCAAATAGAGCACTTATTTGTATAAATAAATAAATCTTTAAAAAAACAAAAAGCAGATAACAGCAACAAAAACCATATCTCTGTGTTCACGCACAATTATAATCTTAGTTTGTTGCAGAAACAAGATAATTGCTAGTTTGAAAATAGCCTAAGCTACATGGCTATATTGTGGATACCCATCTTAAAATAGTAAGTAGGTAGGTAGGTTGGTAGGTAAATAGGGAGACAGGCAGGCAGGCAGACAGACAGACAGACAGAACCTAATATATTAAAAATAAAATAAAGGGAAAAAGAGTGCTGATCCAGAAAACTTGAGAGAGAAAGAAGCTGGATTCATGAGGACAAACCTGGATGAAGTGAGGGGGTTTTGGAGAAGGGCCTGTTGAGACAGTTTGTCAGCAAGAGGAAAGCTAGAGAAAAGGTCCTGAGTTGAGACAAGGTTGGCTTTTAGGTGCACTTAGGGAAGGCAAACTGTTCAAGGTTCTGATGAAGGCTAAGAAAGGATGAGCGAGAGGCAAAGAGGTAAGCAGCAGAAGCTAAGGAAAGCTGTGCAGGACCTGGGGAGGGAGTCGCAGATTCGCTATGCTGCTGCCGTTTATGAAGAGCCAAGGCTTCCGTTGTTTTCCTGTGCATCTCCTCATCATGTGGCTGCCCCTGTGAGCGACATGATTTACTGGTATTAAAGTCACAGCCATTTTTGTTTTGTTCAGTTTTGTCTTAATTCACAACACATGGATGGCCTCATGAGCTGAAATTTTGAGATACGTTTTCTGTAGGGAGGCTTGCTAGTTTACAGTCGCCTGTCTGCGTATATATGACTGGTCGAAGAGGCTTAGATTTGTCCTCAGAGTGTTTGATCATGGTCTTTTCGATTTTTACTACTAATGTGCACACTGATAAACATGTCTTTTATCCTCATCCAGGTGGTAGACTAGAAGACAGAACAGTTCATCCCAAACACAAGTGACTGCAGTTTAGCATGAGTCTGCTAAGTTACCAGAAAGGCAGACTCCCCCAATAGGTGTGCGTCGACTTTCAACCTTAAGTTGACATAAAGTTTCAAAGACATGTCTTTGTTCCTATAGTGTTCTCAGGAATTTCCAACCTAGTGCAGTTATAAAGAAGAAAAGGAAAGAGCAGCTACTAATATATTTCTAAAAATGTAAAATAAGATTCCAGATCGTCTTCCATATCAGTACCATGCTAGCGATTGCTATCTTACTATTATTAATATCAGCTGCACTAGAACAGAGCCCAGAACCCACCTGCGGGTTTTCTCTTTGTGACATAAAACTGACCCCTAGTGTTACTTTTTGTTGTTGTTAGGTATTGTTTGTTTGTTTTTTCTTATGCTTTTTGTATTTTGAGACAGGATTTCCTCTCTGTAACCCCAGCTGTCCTGAAACTTGTACTGCAGATGAGGCTGGCCTCAAACTCAAAGGCCTGTTTGTACCTGCTTCCCAAGGTCCAGGATTAAAGATGTGCACCACCATGCCCAGCTGCTGTCCGTGGTGCTAGTTTTCTATATTGCTTATCTGATTACAGAAATCTTTATTTTATACTAAAATTCCTCATAACTTTTATGGGATCTTAACTGATCTATGTAATTGATCTTTATACAGTTCCTGGGTATGTGAATCATTGTTTTACCTCTGACCTTGATAAGCATCTGCCCGTTTATATTTTTTCTACACTGTTTAAACAACACTTATTGAAGATCATTCTATACAGTTGCATACCCATTAATTAAAATTCCACTAAATTTAGTTAAATTTAGTCCTTTAGTTAAAATTATTGTCTTTCATATTAAGGGAATAATCACATTTTAGAAAGCTTGCACATATACAACCATATCCCTGTTTAGGGGTCCGGAATCAAACCAGTTTTGTTTCTAGAAATCTACATAAGTCAGAACATTATAAATTGTAATTGTCATAACTTTAAGACTTTATTTTAAGCAGTTTTAGGTTTAAAGGAAAATTGGAAAGCATAGTTTCTCATATGCCCTTGTTCAATCCATCCAACCTACTCTTTAACCTGTGTCCATACCAAAGAAGCTTATTACCTAAAACTGGTGAACCTACCAGTGATAGATCATCTCCAAAATATTACACTTTGCCTTAGGATATGCTACTGTCCAGTTGAGTGACTAGGAAAAATGAGGCAGGGGATTGCCTTGAATTTGAGGCCAGACTAAACTCATAATTTATTCAAGCTTCAACTTCCATCTTTAAAACACATATAACATCCAAAAGAAAGAAAGAGGAGAGGAGAGAAAGGATAATAAAGAAAAGAGAGGAGAAAAGGAGAGGGGAAGGAAGGAAAGAGAAGCAAAGATGAAGAAAGGAGAAAGGGATTGAAAGGATTCGTTCTTGTTCTTGCACATGTTGAATGTGCTCAAATGCATAGTTCAATTTATCTCCCATCATAGTATACATCAGGGTTCCACTTTCCTACAGACCTCTGAGTTCCAGCTGATCGCTCCATACTCTTTATGCCCTAAGATCCAGTTCATTTAATGCACCCACAATTCTGTCTGTCCCCAAAGGTTATATTGTTAGAATTATATAGCATGTAACCTTTTCAGATTGGCATATTTCTCTATTTATGCACATTTTAATTTCCTCTATGATTCCTTGATAAAACATTTCTTTTTCCTCATTAAATGATGTTCTATTATCTAGATTGCTACAGTTTGTGCTTCCAGAGTAGTCGCCTACTGAAGAACATCTTGGTGGTTTCCAGGTTTGGGAAATTATTAATAAAGTCTCTATAAATATCTACTAGCAGATCTTGGGTGAGCATAAATTCTTAAGTTCTTTGGATAAATGTCATCAAGTGCAGTTGCTGCCTTGCATGATAATCATATGTTTAATTTTATAACAAGCCCCAAACTCTCCTTCAAACTGGTTTACTACTGTGCCTTCCCACTAGAAATGCATGAGAGTTCTAACCACAGCTCCCACCCACCCAACAAGTCACCCTCAGTACTCACTGTCTAGCCCTTGTTTCTGTCCAGTCCTGTGAAGCTTTCTTACTGAATCTCTTCAACGACAAATGAGGAGCAATTTAAACTATGACAAGCAAATGTCATTTGCTTATTTGTATCTGTACATATCCTTTGTTGGTGTGTTTGTAACAGTCTTTGATCCTTTTGCCATATTGTTTCCTTGCTGATAATTGTAAGACTCCTTTACACATTTCAGTAGCTATTTTAAAAACAATATGTCTTTACATACATATCCCTTACCCGTCTGTGGGATGTCCTTTTGTTTTCTTAACATTGTCTTTTGTGGGCCAGAAATGACTTTTCACTAGATTATATCCCAGCCACTCATAGGTTTCCATTATGCTTAGGTCATTGATTCATTCTCAGTTAATTTCTATAAAATGTTTAATACCTGTGTCTAGATGGGAAGATTACTACTCAGTTATTCTGGAAAACTTTTCTCCATTGTCAAAGGCTTTTGAACCTTTGCCACACATAACTGATCGACTATATGAACATATAACTGGACTCTTTTGCCTGTCCCATGAATCTGCTTCTCTACTCTTTTTTTTTCTTCTTTCGTTTTTTCAGAGCTGGGGACTGAACCCAGGGCTTGCACTTCCTAAGCAAGCACTCTACTACTGAGCTAAATCCCCAACCCTCCTACTCTTTTACTAATACTGAAATTTCATGGTAACTGTAACTTTTTATTAAGTTCTAGGTGTTGGCATCAGTCTCTAAGTGTGTTATGTTTTCTCAGTTTTATGCTATATATGGGATTTATAGCTGTAAAGTATGGATAACATCGTAATGCCCAAATGTAAGATACTTATCAAATATAATTTGAAAGTATATCATGTTATTAAAATAGTGTTAAACAAGTAATATATTGAGGCATTTTATAATTTACGTTTGAAACACATCACCTCTAGCTCCAAAGTATCCAGGTATCTTGGTGGATCTTTATAAATCAATGTACTGTCCATTTCTAGATCTCAGTATTTTTCCTGAGTATTCCATTCCAGAGATGCACTTCTTGGTTGGTTTTCTACATGAGATATAGCTCATTGGAACAGGCAGTTGGTTCTTTCCCTTCTTCTACTGAACACACATCCATTCTCTCATCTCGGTCCTCAGTTGTGACAAATGTATTTTAAGAAAGTCAACACTCACCATAAGGACAATGCAAACATTGACCTGTTCTGAAGATATTATGTAGTGAACCTATAAAACAGCTGGATAAGCAGGATCTAATATTGAAAATGGTCATCACATATACCTGTCTCCTGAGAGACACAGCCAGAGCATGTCAAATACAGAGGCAAATGCTAGCAGCAAACCACTGAACTGAGAATGGGACCCTCTTTGGAGGAATTAGAGAAAGGATAGAAAGAGCTGAAGGGGCTTGCAACCCCATTAGAACAATAATACCAACCAACCAGAGCTCCTAGGGACTAAACTACCATCCAAAGTGTACACATGGACAGACCCATGGCTCCAGCTGCATATGTAGCAGAGGATGGCCTTATTGGGCACCAATGGAAGGAGAAACTCTTGGTGTTGCCAAGGTTGGACCCCCAGTGTAGGGGAATGTCAGGGGGGCAGAAAGGGGAGTGGATAGGGAGGTTAACACCCTTACAGAGAAGGGGAGGGGGATGGTATAGGGGGCTTATGTTGGGGAAACTGGAAAAGGGAATAACATTGAAATGTAAATTTTAAAAAATCTAATAAAAAATAAAAATAAATAAAAGAAAAAGAGAAAAAAAATGGTCGTCACACATGGCTTTGTTTCTTAAAAATTGTATTAGAGATGCAAGAAAAAGCCTGAAAATTAGTATGAGTTGAATTAATTCTAACACTGGTTTGTGTCAAAAGAAATTCTCATTTTCCAACAAGAAGCCAGATCTGAAGAAACACAGAACTAGTCTCCACACCTTGTATAACTTACCCTTCAGCATTTAGGATAAAGAGAGCACATTGCACTGAAAGAAATGTGTGCAATGAGCAATGGTGTTTGTGCTTTGGTTTTTTATTATATTGATTTATTTTTTTAAGATTTATTTATTTATTTTATGTATGTGAGTACACTGTCACTGTCTTCAGACACCAGAAGAGGCATCAGATCCCATTACAAATGATTGTGAGCCACCATGTGGTTGCTGTGAATTGAACTCAGGAATTCTGGGAACGCCTATTCAACAAATTTTATAAAATGTATTGTAAGTTATTAACACATATATCTATGAGAAATTGTATCTTAACCTGACACTTAAACATATGAAACAAATTATGAGACAAAGTAACAATTTACAAAAGAACATTAAGTTTAAGGTAATTGGTAAAAATTATTTGAGGTCTGGTCCCATCAGAACACAAATAACTCATCAGCTGTATAATGGTGAACAGACATGAAGGATCCTGGTCCAGTCTCATTGCTTCTCTGCTTTATGAAAAATAGAAAATGCCATTAAGTCAGAGAGCTAAACCTGAAGAAAGAGTAGGGGTTTGATTTTTCATTTTTGTTTATTTGTTTTATTTTGTTTTTACCTGTAGATTTGAAGTCATTCTACAGTAATTTGTCAAATCTAAATTACTTTGACTCTCTTTAGGAAAACTGACATTCTACAAGGTTGAAAAGAAGGGATTGGGAGTGGGGGGCACTTTAGTGAACTCTGCCTTATGGGTTTCACTGGGGTGTGGGGATCACTCTAGTGAACTCTGCCCTATGGGTGTTATTGTATTGGTTTTCATTGTTTCGTTTTCTATTCATATTGCTCAAAGGCTCTTAGCCACAGGTTAAGTGCTCCCCTTTACCCAAAAAGAACTTGGTTAAAAAAAAAATTAAGTCTGAACTGAGTGAACTTTCCAGCTGTCTACTTAGATATTTGTTGAAATGGTGTAAGGCTTGGCAAGGTAATTGACAGGAGCGTTGGCTTGATTGACTTAATGTGTCAACATCTCACAAAAGCTCAAAATCTGCCTTTAATAACTGGATGGTACCTTCAGGCTATGGAATAATGAGTGCTTTCTTTGTGAGAATCCATTCTCTAGTTAACCTGGCTTTCTCTACCTTGTATATTGCAAGCAGACATCACCTTTCTGTGGTGTGAAAACACAGCTCTTGGAGTCACTATCACTTTACATAAGGAAGTTGAAGTGTCTTTCTCAGAATGTGGATGGAGGAGGAGGTGCTTATGAAACTAAGACAGTACAACTGCAGGAAAGTACAACAAATTCCTTTACTTAGTTTATGTCTAAGCCAATTGGTAACTACTTACAACTCAAATAACTAATCTACTTTCTCTATCTGGATGACAAAGCATACAGTTAAATGTATATTATCAATAGATTCAGTCCTTCTTAGGAGGGGGAACAAAAATATTCACAGGAGGAAATACGGAGACAAAGTTTGGAGCAGAAACTGAAGGAAAGGCCATCCAGAGACTGCCCCACCTGGGGATGCAGCCCATATACAGCCACCAAACCCAGACAATATTGTGGATGCCAAGAAGTGCATGCTGAGAGGAGCCTGATATAGCTGTCTGCTAAGAAGCTCTGACAGAGTATGACAAACATAGAGGTGAATGCTCGCAACCAACCATTGAACTAAGAACAGAGTCCCCAATGAAGGAGTTAGAGAAAGGATTGAAGGAGCTGAAGGGGTTTGCAACCTCATAAGAACAACAATACCAACAAATCAAAATTCCCAAGGACTAAACCACCATCAACAGAGCACACTTGAACAGGCCCATGGCTCCACCTGCTTATATAGCAGAGGATAGCCTTGTTGGGCACCAATGGGAGAAGCCCTTGATCCTGCCAAGGCTCAATGCCACAGTGTAGGGGAATGTTGGAGTGAGGAGGTGGGAAAGGATATGTGGGTGGTAGGGGAACACCATCATAGAAGCTGGGGTAGCAGGGATGGGAATAGGGGGTTTATGGATGGGAACCTGGGAAAGGGGATAACATTTGAAACATAAATTTTTAAAAATCCAATTAAAAAAAGAAATCACAAAACTTTTCTTATAAGGTAAATGAGTTAAGAGAAAATATTAATGAGTAGAAAACATATCTAATTCTTATCTGCACCAGGCATATATCTTCCTACTACACATCCAGTCAAATGTTCTGCCTATGGACTATAAAAAATATGTATTATTTGTTTATATATTTCTTATTAATTTTCTGCAAAATATATACTATCTTTAATTTTAAGCAAAAAATTAAATCATAGAACTTAACATACATATTTCCTTCCTAATAAATGTTGGCTCATCAAAGACCCCTTGCAAGTGAATGAAGAGTAACAAAGATTATGAGAGTCTCTTAGAAAAAGTCTCCATGTTTTCAGCTAATGTATGCTGGTCATAGGCACATGTGTGAACATATAAAAATGAACCATTTTCCTGATAGTGGATATTGTCTTAGAACTAGCCAGAACATCAGCATTGGAGGACAAAATAAAGACAAAATATGCAGAGGCTCATCCTGTACTTTCTTAGAGCTGCACTTAATTTATTATTTGTTAAAAATTCTACCTAGAACAATCCACACCGACAGTAGTTTGTGTTGTTAATATACTGTAATATTATAATATACTGCAAACCCTTTCTCCCTTTGGATATGAAGTCAATCCTATTTGGTTATCAGACAACAAAATGCATGATACAAATCTAACTTGATGCACCTCTGTCTTTAATGAGATTAACAAGGCAATGTTGATGGGAGTAAAATTACCCTCGGAGAATTACAATGCATAACACTCCAAAGAGAAAAGCAGAGAAACAATTTAAGCAAGTAGTTATTCCTCCTTTGAACTCTTCTGTCCTTTCCTCTTTGCTCACTGATATTTTTATGTTTAAATATTAGTTTTCTTCACATTTAAAGCCTTAAAAAAATCTATGGAGACATTTTACCTATCAATCTCATGACATGAGATTAAATACCACTTTGCCCAGGTACACTGTACCCATGTTCTTGCCCCTGCTAGGACTGATAGCGCAACTCCTGGGCCTTGCAGAGAGTAGAAGTGTCTTTGTAGCTCATTTCAGCAAACACAATTATTTCTTGTTCCTCTCAGAGAACAGCGTGTCATTGCTGAAGTCAGCCGGTATCAGGACCTCTGTGGAAGAAAGTCAGTATGATTTGAAACTTACAGCAGGGTTAGGAGCTGGCCTAAGAAACATAGGATATTTGAAGATATGTGATCTCTGTGGCTCAAAGCAAGAGGAGGAGGAAAAAGTTCAGGGAAGAAGGAGAAAAAGAGCTCCATTTGTATGTCATACTGGTTTGTCCTGGTCAGTTTTTTGTTAAGTTGGCACAAACAGGAACTTATCTGGAAAGAGGAACCTCAATTTATAAAATATCTTTATCAGAATGGCATACAGACAAGTCTATAGGACATTTTCTTGGTTAATGATTGATGTAGGAAGGCATTGCTCACTGCAGACAATGCCATCCCTCAACGGATTGTCGTGGGTACCATAAGAAAGCAGGCTTAGTACTACCCAAAGACTATACATGGACTGACCCTGGGCTCCAACCTCATAGGTAGCAATGAGTAGCCTAGTAAGAGCACCAGTGGAAGGGGAAGCCCTTGGTCCTGCCAAGACTGAATCCCCCCAGTGAACGTGATTGTTGGGGGGAGGGTGGTAATGGGGGAAGGATGGGAAGGGGAACACCCATACAGAAGGGGAGGGGGAGGGGTTAGGGGGATGTAGGCCTGGAAACTGGGAAAGGGAATAACAATTGAAATGTAAATAAGAAATGCCCAATTTAATAAAGATGGAGAAAAAAAAGATAGAAAGCAGGCTTAGAAAGCCATGGCAAGGAAAGCAGTAAGCAGCATCCTTCCATTACCTCTGCATCAGTCCCTCAGAGCTGGAGCTGAGCTGAGAGCAGTGAGATGAAATCAACTCTTCCTTTCCCAAGCTGCGTTTAGTCATGGTATCTATCACAGCAATAGAAACCCTAAGACAGATTAAACACATATTCCTTGTTTGCCCTACTGAAACTGTACATCTCTGCAAGTTAAACAATTTTTCTGGTTGAGATCAAAGGTTTGGATTGACAAATATGTTGCTAACATGATGATTTTTAAAGATGGAGCGTCATGTATTCTAGGTTGGTGTCAAACTTGCTATATAGTTGAGAATGGCCTCAAATTCATAATCCTCCTGCTTCTACCTTCAGACTCCTGTGATAACAGGTATGTACCACAAGAGCTGGTGATCCTCCTTTATGATTTGTAAAGAGTTCTTACCAACACGTAGTGTCCGTAATGTGCACTCAAGAGCCTTCTGTAATTTCAACAGGTTTTATTTTGAAAGACTTGTGATGGATATATTTTTGACTCTGTAAACAAACGACCTGGTTTGTATGTGTCACAAGAAAGGTAAAGGCTGAAGGTTTTCCTCTGCATCTGATTTTAAGGTTAAGGGTTTATTACAAATTCTCTGGTTCACAAGTGTGCGTGCCTGAACTAGGCAGCCTCATCACAGGAAATTAAAAACCACAATAAACTCGACTATTAGCTGAGCTTTATAAAAGACACAGTACTATATTTCCCTGACTAGGTCCCATCTCTGTCCTGACACCTCTCAATCTCTCTGGTCTAAGAATACCTCTCAGGATAAGTGTGTCTAACGGTGGCTGCTCAAGAGGTACGAATCATTTTGATTTCTTCCAGGAATTTAAAAACAAATGTGCTTAAGCTTTGGTGGAATGGATTTAAAAGTACATGTAGGAACCATGTTTTATGGGCAACTCTGTTTTATTTTTGCTTATTTATTTGGAAGAGTCTCCATATGTAGCTTTGAGTGGCCTGGAAATCTCATTGTAAAACAGAATGGCTTCAAACTCATAAAAACTCTCTTGCCTCTGCTTCACAAATGATAGGATTAAAAGCATGTGACAAAGTACTGAGCACTTCCCTTTTTTAGAAAATGTATTAGTTGGGTGTTTCATACAATGGGTTTGTTATGTGTTCATTCCTACCCACCCAAGTTTGTGTCCTTTTTTTATTGGATATTTTTATTTGCATTTCAAATGTTATTCCCTTTCATGGTTTCCTGGTCATAAGCCCACTATCCTATCCCCCTCCCCTTCTTATATAAGGGTGTTCCCCCTCTCCAACCACTCCCCATTCCTACCTCTCCCCCCCAACATTCCCCTGCACTGGGGGGGGGTCCAGCCTTGTCAAGAACAAGGGCTTCTCCTCCCATTGGTGCCCAAAAAGGCCATCTTCTGCTTCATATGCAGTTGGAGCCATGGGTCTTTCCATGTATAGTCTTTGGATAGTGATTTAGTCCCTGGAAGCTCTGGTTGGTTGGCATTATTGTTCTTATGGGGTTGCAAAGCCCTTCAGCTCTTTCAATCCTTTCTCTAATTCCTCCAACAGGGACCCCATTCTCAGTTCAATGGTTTGCTGCTTGCATTCGCCTCTGTATTTGTCATGCTTTGGCTGAGCCTTTCAGGCGACAGCTATATCAGGCTCTTGTCCTCATGTTTTTCTTGGCTTCATAGATATTATCTAGCTTTGGTGACTGTATATATATGGGCAGGATCACCAGGTAGGGCAGACTCTGAATGGCCATTCCTCCAGTCTCTGCTCCACACTTTGTCTCCATATCCCCTTGTGTGCTTTTTTTTTAACCCACCAACACCAATTCATGCTGTATCAATTTTCTGGGGTACATATCTTCTACTGCAGTTACTGGCAACTGTTAGCTATAGGGGAAGGGATAGTTTTCTCCAAGAGTATACAAACTCTTAGTTTTTATGTTCAGAACATTTCTCTTTATTTTTAGCTTTTGAAGCAGAGCTGGTTTCTTTCCAGGACATTTTCCCTTGTATTTGAATGAAGAATACAGAAGGAACACACAGATACAGAGGCTATGTAAGAACACTAAAGCCAGTTGGGTTCAAAACATGGGTTTGCTGCTTATTAACTATGTAATTTAAATCAGTTAGTTAACATCTGTTTCTTAGTTTCCTCATATGAGTTATAGAACTATATTAATAATTACAAGGCATAGTATTTTTATACCATTAATTATGTATGTTTATTAAACTCATATAAATTCATTCCCACTTTATCTCTTAGAAGCTTCTTCCCATCCATTTTTCTATGTCCATAACGTTAAGATGCCTCCTTTGAGTCTAGCATGGCTGTCCTCTGAGAGGCTCCACCCTGCAGCACACCCATAGCCAAACGGTGGATGGAACTTGGAGACTGTTATAGATGGATAGGAGGAAGGATTGTGGGCCCTGGAAAGGATAGGAATTCCACAGGAAGATAAACAAGTCAACTACCCTGGAACCTTGGGGCTCTCAGAGACTGCACTACCAAACAGAGAACATACACAGCTAGACATAGGTCTTTCTGCACATATGTAGCAGATATGCAGTCTGTTTTGCATGTAGGTCCCCAACAAAGGGAGCTGGGGCTATCCCAAAAGCTGTTGCATGTATGCTGCATATATTCTTCTATATATCTGGACTGCCTTGTCTGCCCTGAGTGGGAAAGGATACACCTAAGCAAGCAGCCTTGATATTCCAGGGTAGGTAGATACTCGGGCTGTGGGGGCCCACCTGCTCAAAGGAGTGGTGGAAGATGAAGGAAGGATTGTGGGAGTGGGTGATCAGGCAGGGGACAATGAGTGGAATGTAAAGTAAATAAGTAAAAAAATAAAAATAATAAATAAATAAATAAATAAGTAGGTCTCCTTTTAATGTTCGTATTAACACCCTAAATCATGCCATGTTTAACTGCAAGATTAGTTTATTAACTTAACAATTTTCAGTTGCATCAATTTTCCTGAAAATGACATGTTGTTACCCTTCTTCATTTTGGCTTTCAAACAGAACTGACTACACCTTCTTGTGGACACATACATCTTCCTGATATGTTGTTTTATTGATTGATACCCACATCGATTTTGTAGCTTGGATGTTACAACAGGTGCACTAACACACGAGAATACATAAAGATCTCTATCTAAGGTGGCATTGACACTTTAGATAGATACCCAGACACATTATCGCTGACTATGTGCAGCTTCATTGTTAGAGTCTCCACACTGCTGCTGATAGTCTCTAGATTCACTCTCCGTCCTACCCATCATGCATGAGGTAAATGCTTTCTCAGTATCCTCATCGCATTTCCTGTTTGCTTTCTTGATCATAGCCATTCTGTCACCATCTCCAAAGAAAAGATGACTTTGGAGAGATAAGATAATATACATGTGTCACATGGAGAAGGAAAGAAAGAAACCTGCTGGATAGACCTTCACTCAGTTGTAGCTACAGTTACTCAGATCCTGAGGTAACTTCCTGCTCCCCTCTCTTCCTTATCAGGGGAGAATGGAGCTGCAGTCCCTGACCAGGGTCACTGACTTATGCACGGCACTGTTAGAAGTCTAAACTAATTCCGTGAGCAGTCAAAATATATTGAATTTTAAATGTTTTATAGGCTATGACTTGCCTTCTGGAAATTAGCTTTTAATCTATTTCATTATATAGCCCTAACGGACTGGAATTATGAATTAACTCATTCACTTATTAAATCACTCACTGAAGGAACGGGGTAAATTATGAAAAACATGAGCACAGGAGTCAGAGAGTTGCGGGCTTCATGTCAACACTTCCTTGTCAGAGATATACTTCAGGCAGTTTAATGCCTCCCCCAAACCACGGCGTCCCCAACCATATCACAGGAATTATTGCTACCCTCCTCGCTGAGATAAAGGAATTCCTAATATGTGTTCATTGCCATTCCTCATTGGATCATAAGCATATCAAATCCCCCCAAACATCACCATATTCCCTACAAGAACATTAAGATGGTTTCCAAGGTGATGGAAAAGCCCCTTTAGGATATTTTGGGGTTTGTTTCTGTTTGATTTTTGTTTATCCGTGTAAGGACATTATTGGCAGTAACAAAGCCTGGAGATGTGTTGATACTGTCTGCTTAGGGATCTTAAAGATTGGAAAATGTACAGGACAGCCTAAGGGGAAAAACTGCCTTACCCAAATGCAAATAGCATCCTAATTGAAAAACAATTTAATAGAGGAGGCTGAAAAATAAATCAACGATTATAGTACAAGAAAACTAAACTAAACATAGTAGCAGACGCCGTGAGAACATTACTATATCCTCACCGCTATCCCAAGGTGGCACCTTTACAGGGAATTTGCATTGTTTCATTTAGTCCTTTGCAAACAACCTTTGGGGAGACTCATGCATAGCAGTGCTCTGAAGCTTGAGTGTATGTAAAAATCAATAGGACAATTTATTAAGATGACAATTAAGACTCAAGTTCACTTTAAATAACTCGTCTCTGGAAGAAACAGAGTAGTGTGCTATACAGAGCATAGAGTACACCAGTGGTGCTCTGCCCAGGCTTCTGTCCACAGCTCTGGCAATCTGAACTTCCGCCTCCACCCCTAACCTGCCTATGATGTGCTCCTAATGTATGCAATCCCTTGGGGAGATTCAAAAGCTAGTAAAGCTGGGCTGCCAGGACCCGTAACAAACTGGAAATGCCAATTAGTTCACATTCCACAAGAGACAAGTTTGCCCTGACCTGTCCAAAAGGAGGAAAAACCAATTCCTTTGCCAATTGAGAATGAACTCAAGGATTTTGCCTCTACTCACATTCTCCTTCCCTGAGATGTTTTCAGGGCACCCTTCCTTCTTAGACTCTCCTAGCTTCAGGGCACCCTTCCGTCCAGGCTCTCCTCAGAAAACATCTTTAGAATTCTCTTTCACATGAAACATTAACCCAGCTTCCTACTCCAAAATCTCAACTGAAAATATCTTCAGGTCTACTTTTTTTCTGTCTCCTCACACAGTTTCTAAAATATATCCCAGATCTACCTACTTATCACCGGCCCTGTGCTATCCTTTCTTCTCACTCCACCAACCGTATTTTCACCACACCAGTCCATTTTTCACTCTCACTGAGAGACCTTTTAAATTTTCAAGATTATACCTCTCGCCAACATAAAACCTTGCAAGGATTGCCTTTTGTTCTTATAGGAAAGTCCAAATATCTTCTTACAAAACCACCTAGAATAGTAGGCTCTGCTTCCTCTTCAATGACCTCTCCCAGTTTGTCCTAAAGTTTTGATTTTGCCTTTGTTACCTTTCACCTTTTTGTTTATTTTGGGGGATTTTTGCTCTCATGATTTTTCCATTCAAAGATAGTGTACTCTGTAGTTCTTTTATATTCCCCCAAATGCTATCGCATCAGTGATACCCATTCTGACTGTCTCATCAAGCCCAACTAAGTAGATAGCATTTTTTTTTCCTGTGGCTCACAAGAAATCTTCTTGGTATTGATTAGATAAATAAAATAGAAGTGTTTTCTTATTTAAGAAATTATGAAAACGAGGCTCAAACTATGAAATGATTTATTCCAGGTTTATACAGGTTACACAAGAGTTAGTAGCAGAGGTTAAGATCCTACAGAGCTCTTAGGAGGTTTCCCCACGTTTCTAAGGTTTATTCTATTCATGATTTCTGATGACTTCTGCCTCCCAGACCTTTAGCACAGCTGTGCAGTCTCGTTTAGTGCCAATGCTGGAGAGGACGGTGAGGCTGTGTAAAGCAATTAGAGGAGGTCAAGGAACAAGCCACACAGCAGACGTTGACAGAGGGGTGGTTACAAGGACGACTTTGACAGATATTTTTCATTATTTATGAGCTTTTATTCAATGAATCTAAACATTGTACTAAGGGTATGTTACACACCCAATAAACATAAACCAAATCAAATGTTTTAATGCAAAGAAATAAGAAATGTCAAAATCTATGTGCAGTAAATATAGAAGTAAAATTATCTAGAAGGGGCCTGGGGAAACTGGGGAGAAAAAGAGGAGACAAAAAGGAATGGTAGGGAGTGAGGACTCTTTGCTCAAAGTACATCATGTATTGTATGAAGATGTCCTTATGAAATCTAGCCACTACAGCTAAAGATCAGGGAACATCATAAAAGAAGGGGAAGAAGGATTGTAAGAGTCAGAGAACCAAGGGTGTCCGCGGCAAGACTGTGTCTCTTAGATCTGAAAAGGAGTCTACAACCAGGAATCTCACCAATATGGTTGCCTAAACGAGACCATTAAAATGATTTAAAAAAAATAGACATGCTGCCACAGAGGAAAGAAATCTTAAAAGGTTCCATCCCTAGAAAAAGAACTACAGCCTATTGATGGTAGCGGTTAAGAGAGGGAAAATCTATCTTCTCTGGGACAAGCCCCCTGATAGGCTAGCCAGTTTCAAAGTCCAGACCTAAACACATGAGCAACACTACAGCAGGCTATGCTTATAAATGTGTATGTGTGTGTGTGTGTGTGTGTGTGTGTGTGCAAAAGTATAATTAAAAAATAACAAGCCATTCATTTGAGAGTTCTGGGAAGGACAAAGGAATTGAAGGAAGGATAGAAAAGAAGAGCATGATGTAATAATTCATTTATGCAACTCACAAAAACATTGGAAAATGACAAAGAAAACTAGTACCATGTACAATGTATATAGTAGTAAAAACAAATCCCCCATGTGACAAAAGCTTAAAAGTGTACAACTGAGTTATCTGGTGGGCATAAGAAAGCAAGAGAGCAAATCAATCAGAGAAGAGGTGAAAGAATATTTGAGTTAATTAGAACACATCAGATGTTACACAAAACATTTAGCTACGGACATCAGTGTGTTCTCATTCTCAGGGTGAATGTGGTCAAGTTCAGATAGTTGTGATGGTTGTGCTTCAAGTAAAGTGACTGCAAATTATTGTTCATGGCTGGAGACTTCAACAGAAGTCACAGAAAGAAATGGCCTCTCTGCTTCCCTCCCAGTGCTCTTATTTCTCTCCATGAGCTACTCTCCCTATCGGCTTAGCTTTGTGATTTTTTTTCTTTCTTACTTTTTTTTTTGGAGAAGAAAGGGAATACTGGGGATTAAGCCTATCACCTAGTGCATGAGGAGCAAGGACATTACCTCTAGGTCCCATCCCATCCCTCTCCTATTTTCTCATCCTTTTAATTAACCACAACACAGAAAACATTCAACAAAGAAATAGAAAAAGGATCACCATGTCACCAAGATAAACTTCTCTGAAGAAGTTTAATTGAAGATCTGAAAAGAAACTAAGAATTAGCTGGTGACACTATTTAGTGTTCCTCTCAAATGTCATACAGGATGTAACACTCAGGAGGGAAATGAGTGTTTCCAGGGGATGCCTGAGGCAAGGCCTGGAAGAGGTAAAGGAAGATGAAATGTTCTTTCCTAACTGGCCTCGAACTTTCACTCTCATAAAAGTGCCTAGTTTCCTGCCCTGAAGTGTGTGGGACACCACATGTCATTTGTATGATGTGTATAGTCGTGCAAACTTTTACATTAAATTATAATTCATCATTCAAATATAAACTATACCTGGTTGTCTTCCAGAGACAGTTGTGAGTTTTCTGTAGAAACTGACCTGCCTTCGAGCACTCCAGCTGAATATTATGCTGAAGTGGCCACATGCTTCAGAAAACAGCATAGCAAGAGTCACCCTCATTTTATCTGCAAGTTGATATTTAAACCTTTAATTAAAAATTCCTGAGAATTTCAGATTACCCCTTCAGAGTAGTAAAGTTTAAGAATATCCATAATACAACCATGCTTAGAATAAATTTATTAGGATAAAGGTTTAAAACATTTCAAGAGAAACTTGTTACTAAGATTAATATTTGTGCGAAGATATAATACATAGTAATTATAACTTATTACTAATTGGTATAAAATGAAAATAATAGGGAGATGTTACAGCTAAACAGTAAAGGATGAGTCATGTTGTGGAATAGGAGTAGGGAAACTTGTAAAAAGGAGGCAGCAGACACATTTCCAGAAATGTTAAGAATTGGACTCTGAACCTTTCAACCTAGATCCCTTGCCAAAGGACAAAATGGTGCTGCAGGAATGCGCATGCGTGGAAGGAAAGGTTCGATGGTATTTATACTCAGGGAGATGTTTGACAGTAATTATAAAAAAATTAAGTCAGAAGAAGTAAGACTGCTGACTGGCATGCCTCTCCGATAAATCAGAGGACAGGTTTTGAAAGCCCATCACAATATGTGATGCGTCTATACTCCGCCAAGGTGTTCTAAGATAAGTGTAATTAGTTTAGAGGTGTGTGTCTTTCCTCTATGGTTTTCCATGCTTTTCTCTGAGCTCCACTTTGAACATTTCACATAAGAATTAAATTTTCAATCATTTTTCTTGCTTTAACACATATATTATTTCATGCCATTTTAGAAATCTTTTTATATTATCATTCTGCCCTCTACTTTCCACTTTTTTAATAGAAATGTACTGTTTTATTGCAAAGAGTCATACAAAATCAAAATATCTCAAACAGGAAACTAGGCTAACAACCTCCACCTACAGAATTGGGAGGAAGAAGGGGCAGAAGAAGGGGGAAGAAGTTTTTCTGCTTGCCCAGGATGTGTGGAAAGGTATAAACAGAACGAATCTAAAAATGGCTGATATTACCCAAGCATGAAAATGGGTCCCATAAGACCCAGTCACCCCTTCTTTTTTACTGAATTTTTTATTTACATTTCAAATATATACCCCATTCCTGGTTTTCCATTCATCAACCACTATCCAATCCCTACTAGCTTTCAAGTATGCCTCATTATCCTAGCTAAGAAGTATGACTCCTTGGTGGTAGACGGCCCATCATTGTGATAAACACAGTAACCATTTCAAGAGATAGAAGATTTATCTGTGATCTTTTTCTGAGATTCTATCTACAGTAGGATGGCTACCTTGCTTGTGGGCCACGGTGAAACCAAGTAACATAACAGAGGGTAGGGTAAGGCAGAATTGTTCATCTCCTGGTAGCCAGCGAAGTAGATAGATAGAAGATAGTCCAAAACAAAGAATTCATTTCAGATAACACCAACCAACCAGGTCTTCCTTCCAACCGGGCCCCACAGCTTACTTCCCACCACCTCCCAATGGTACCATCATATTATGAATTCATCAAGGGCCTGACAATGTTGGAGCCCTTATGGTTCAACTGCCTCTCAGGAACAGCACCAGCTGAATCCAAGCCTTCGGCACAGAGACATTTATGGGAACAATTCCTCTTCAAAACCCATCACCTGATGATCAAAAACATATTCCTTTGCAACTTTCATGTAACCCTAAATAGCTACAGATTTGAGTTCCCCATTAAAGAATATATGGGCAGAAAAAAATCAGGATTTGATGTGAAACACATGAGTTTGAACTAAAAAGTCTACAATGTGCTAGCTAAATTTAGATCATTTAGCATTAGTTTATATAAAAGTGGTAAGTCGTTTGCACTGTGGGAAGTGAGAAATACTTAGGAATCCATTACCATTAACAGACCAGCAACAACAAGAAAGGAAGTGATGCAGCAAGGGCTAGCTGGTGGTTAGTAGAAGGAAGGAAATGAGAAGATTCAACCAGAAACATTTCCCATTTCTGTTTGCATTGCAAAAAGGGCTCCGAGTCATGCCTTAAGTTCCTGGATGCTATACGCTGCATCACTTTCCTAAAAGGCCAAATAAAACTCAGCTTCTGCCAGCTCTGCCCATCTCATACTGATCTCTGGACCATGTGCCCATCCAGGGGTGATGTAGCCCTGGAATTGCATGCAAACACATCCCTTATGTTCCTGTTAGGTATTCATTTTTCTCCAACCTCTTAAATGATCTTGGAAAAGTCACTCCATGTTTCTGATCTTCATTTCCCTTCTTATTAAAGAAAAGTGAGGGGGCATTAAATCATAGAGCAGAAGGAGGATGTCATAAATTTTAAAGTGCTTTATCAGTTGTCTCAATTATTTATGAATATTTAATGAATAATAAAAATATTATTGAGCCTAGTATTACTCCTAGAAGTCTGGGGTGGGGTCAGCTGGATAGATAGTGTCTAAGACCAGGTCCTTGACTTGGCCGATGGACCTCAGCAGTAATGGCCAACATCTCCATAGACAGCGTCATCTCTTTCCTGTTTTCTCCACTGAGCAACTAAACCTTTTTTCCCTTGGCATCCAGGAAAGACAGGCCTCTATCTTCTGTTCACAGCATGCTTGCTATTCCAGTGATGTAAGCCAAAGCCAGCTACAAAGCTAATCCCACAGTGACTGCAAGAGGGATGTATTCTGATGGCCACCAAAAAAGCCAGAGTCTTCTTAGTATTAGGGGTGTGTGTGTGTGTGTGTGTGTGTGTGTGTGTGTGTGTGTGTGTGTGTGCGCGTGTGTGTGTGTGAGTCTTTCTGAGATTATAGATTTCCTAATGGTTCTGCCTATGCTCTAAGGTTACATTTGTGATGTCTGAGAAGATGTGTGGCTCTGTGCCTTTACAGACTATGCTAAAATATTTCTAAGTATGCCATTTGCTATTTTGTAGCCTTGAGAAATTATTGATCATCTTCCTGTTTTGTTTTTGAGTTTCAGAAGTGTTATTTATTAGTTTGAATTTTTTATTAAAATTTATGTTAATCTATTAACATTGAATTGCTAATGACATTTATTAAAACTTTATAAATATCCTTGGCCTGTAAATCCCAATGGTGCAAAGTGATAAAAGGTATTTGGGCATTGTTTACATGTGAAAATTATGATGGATATTAGGACCTAAAGGCATTCTCTGAGTTACAACTATGTTGTCCTTGCCACTGTGCTAGACTAGAATTTCACAGGATTTCTTAGCACAAAGGGCAAAGCTGGCACCATCTAGCAATTGATTTTCTACTCTCAGACCCTCTTTTCCACCCAATGAATTTTACTGCCTTATGGACAGCAACAGTTGTACCCAGTAATTCACTCTGCTACCCTCTCCTTCACACTGAAAAACAAAAAGCCTGTCTATAAAAGAAAATAGCGTCTTGGGAAAAATTTGGGAAGGTTACTAAACCACAGAAACATGACTTTAGTGAAGGTCAGGACAATTACAAACTTGAAAAATAGCTATTTATTTTGCAGACACTGTCTTAATGAACTTTGGTATTTTAAAATATAACTTCATATATAATGAACAGATATAATGCACACACCTTTAATCCCAGAACTTAAGAGGCAAAGGCAGGTCAATCTCTGTGAATTGAGGCCAGTCAGAATTACAACATAGTAAGTTCCAGGACAGCCAGAGCTACATACTGAGGCCCTGTTAAAAAGAAAAATTCCAAGTACATAAATAATATAATCCCATGGCTTTGAGGTTTGGGGATTTTGTTTTGCATTAGGAACTACTAAGTCTTCATGAATTTGCCACACTACCCATTTGAGAAAGCTATTGTCCATGTGGGTTTGAGACGACATCTGCCCTCTTGACTTTTTAACATGCTGTGCTGTTAGCTTAGGGCACAGACACATTTCTTACAGTCTTCTTCACCAAACCTTAGCCCTTCCTTTACAACATGTACCTAAGTAGAAAAAATCCAAATGTTTATTTTAGTGTTTGAAGACTATCCAGGTGATTTATGTATCTCTCGAGGGCTCAAAAAAGGAGCACGAAACTAGAAAAAGATTCCTAGAAATGGAGGCATGAGAAAGGGGAAAAAATGAAATAGATCTTTCTTTCTGTTGTCTCATTGACCTAGGAAATGTAGAAGCATATTCAAAAATGCTTTAGTCTGGTACTAGAGAGAAGAGTCAACAGTTACGAACCTATTCTGTTCCTTTAGAGGACCTCAGTTCAGGTTTTTGGATCCGCCTGTTGGCTCACAGCTGCCTATAACTCTAGCCTCAGAAGAGTCTGGGAGTCCAACTGCCTCTTCTGACTTTCACAGACACCAGGTACCAGGCATTCATTTGATGCACATATACACAGGGAGGCAAACACTCAAATGTATACAATAAAAATTAACAAATCTTTGTTCAAAATAAAATACAGCTCCTCAAAATATCTAGGTCTTTGGTTTTAGCTTAGGAAAAAACTCTAAATCAGAAATTGTTCCATGAAACATGTTTCTGTCCTCAGTGTTTGGTTTGATCTGGAGAAGGAGTCTAGATTACTTTGTCCTTCCCCGGCTGTAATGAAGTGCCGATACTCCATGGTTGTACAAAAATCTGTGCAGCAAACAACTTAAAGCTTTTAAATCAGACAAAAGCACAAATGAACAAGCTTAAAATAGGTCTGCGTTTTCCAATGAATGTCTGTGCTTTATAAGAAAGGACATCAGAGATTTATCATTAAAACATTGGTAAAATAAAAGGAACTTTTAAATTCAAAAGCTGTAACTTAAAAACCACTGTGATGGAAGGTCCTTTTGGTTCAGTTAACAGATCTCAAAAGAAATATGGCACATTCCCTCCACATCCAGTCATGATTGAGAATATTAATGAAGAACATTGAAAAATATACCTCACATGTATCAAGCTTTGAAATCCTATTTTCACATTGTACTAACTTTGGAGAGAAAAACTGAAATCCGGTTTGGTGCAGTATTTATTCATTCAACAAATGAATGCGTACTATGAATCACACCGCAGGAATTGTTGGTAATAAAATGAAAAGAGAAAACAGTCCCTGACCTCAAAGAACCTAGGGATAGCAGAATCCAGGATAACGTTTCCCGCTTTTGGAGGCCTGAGGCATAAAATGCACATGTGCTATAATGTTGACTTTCTGGGAAAGATTTAACAGCAATGTTTGCATTTAATATCGACCTAACTCATCCGCATATTGTACTCTGGTTTGACTTAAAGGAAAGAATGATTAATTGTAACACAAAATGGCACAGTCATTTAGAAGGGTGTGTTTACCAAAGGAATTGCGGAAGCTGATTAAGAGAGGTATATGCTGACAGGAGCCTGATATAGCTGTCTCCTGAGAGGCTCTTCCAGAGCCTGACAAATACAGAGGCGGATGCTCGCAGCCAACCATTGAATTGAGAATGGGGTCCCCAATGGAGGAATTAGAGAAAGGACTTAGGTAGCTGAGGAACCCCATAGAAAGAACAACAGTATCAACCAACCAGACAGCCCAGAGTTCCCAAGGACTAAACCACCAACCAAAGAGTACACATGAAGAGACCCATGGCTCCAGTCACATATGTAGCAGAGGATGGCCTTGTCAGGCATCAACGGGAGGAGAGGCCCTTAGTCCTGTGCAAGACTCCATGCCCCTGTATAGGGGAATGCCAGGGCAGGGAGGCGGATGGATGTGGGATGGGAGACTTCTAGAGGGGAAAGCAGAAAAGGGTTTAACATTTGAAATGTAAATAAAGAAAATGTCCAATAAAAGAAAAAAAAAGATTCGTAGGACCTGATTTGCTGTTACCAGTTGTTCTCTGGGTGTCTGCAAGCCTTTGATGCAAGGCAGACTCTCTTTGCAAGCTTCTCGTGAAAGAGCAGTCAGCTGCTCCAACTAATGATGTTTTATCTGCTCTTCTAAAGTTTCATCTCGGCTACCATAGCAACGCCAGCACCATTCAGGACAGGGCTATGCTGCTTTCTTTACTGCTCTTAGCTGCTCTGAGCACTTTCTATCATATGGGATTTTTTTAATAGTTTACAGGGGAAGAAAAATTAGTATTTTGAGAAATGCTTATGAAATATTTTTGCAGTGATCTTATCTCAAGAGCAAATACAAGGTTCCAAGGGCCTAATCAAGGGAAATAATTCTTTACAAAAACAAATAGAAAACTACAAATTCAGAACTGGATACAGAAGTGACTATTAAGTAAGAATGAGGAAAGAGACTATATCACTATTATCATGAGAGATAATATGAGGAACACATAAATATTGTGTCACAATATCTATAAAAATAACGTGTATTGTTTTAATTAATTGTCACACATACTTCTGGGAGGTTTGCCTTAAAATGTCTGTGTTCTCATTGATTTCCTCTTTATGGCAGGATGTTTGTAAGATGCTTTCTGGAGAGAAGTTAGAAATACACTTCAATCTTTTCACTACCAGGGTAATCAAAATCAATTTTGTTTTCATTGCCAGCCTGAAATAGCTACTTCTAGCTTCAAGTCCTATTGGCACAACATGTAAATTGTTAGAAATGCTGTAAACTGTGGCAAATCTTTACCAAGCTTATTACATACATGAGCCGCCCGACTTAGAGAATAATTTCTGATGTAACGTCCACTCTCACCACACCAAGTCCTTTCCTCCGCTCCTCTTAAAACAGTATCAGCTCTGGGCACGAGAGGACAGATTTGTCTCCCCGCCAGCAGCATCTACTCCGACCTTCCGAGCTAAACTGTGTGATCAGGCTATGGTCAGAATATTCTGAACCTGTAATCATTTCAGATCACCCAGTTTTCCTGATAATCTCGTTTGGAGTACACCCTCCAGGTGCTCTTATTAGATTTAAAAAAAAAAAAAAGTAACCACCAAATGCTACTTCGCTGCTGTCAGACCAAAGGTAGGCAGAGCAGAGAAAGAGAGTACTATGCATTGATACAGGAAACCATATTCAGAACCTACATCTAAAGCATTTGCTAGACAACAGAGAGCACCTCACGCCTGTGTTGCTACCTTCTTGGTAGTTCTTCTGGTGAGGTGACTCAAGCATTCTCGCCACATGCCACCTTTACCCCTGCTACATCTGGTCCAAAGAAACCTCATTCTAGGCTTGGCTTAACGTTCCTCAGTCATCCTACATCCCCTCGGCCTGCATTTCTTTTAGCCTTGTTAGATTTTTTTCATCAGACCAAAGATCTGATCGTGAGAAACACAAGAACGGGTAGCCAAAACGATTCACATGTACCCTTTGCGTCCTCTCAAGTACTCAGAAGTGGAGGCTTGGTCTTTTGCTATGCATTTCAATGCTAAACACTGGCCTCCAAGGCCTGGTTGATGCCAGGGACAAGAGAAGCTGCACATAGACCTTACTTCTCTTTCCAAGTTATCCCTGATTGGTGAATAACATCAAGGTTCTACAAAAGTTATTTTAGAGTTCTTCAACCAAGCATATATGTCAGATATTTTACACTCATTTCTTTGCTTTGGATATTTTACACTCATTTCTTTGCTTTGGATATTTTACACTCATTTCTTTGCTTTGTTTGTTTGGTTGGTTGTTGTTGTTGTTTTTGTTTTTTGGGGGGTGGTTGTTTTTTTTTCTTTGAAAGGCAGATTAAAGATCTGATAAGCACAGTAAATATAAAAGTTAATGGATGCCAGTGACTTCGCTGAATGCTGATGAAAACGCTCACTCAGTTCCGGATATGTGGTGGGCATACTTCTCAGTGAGTACTGCCCATGTGTGGACCACACTGACTTCAGAACATTTAATGCAAAACAATGCAAAATTATCACCAGATATAAATATACAGAGGACAATGATAACCTTTCATAAACTACGGGAAATAGTCTAGAAATATTTTACTTTATTCCTTGGCTTTCAATAATACAGTAGAAGAGAGTAACATTGTGATGTTATAGATCCATTCGTAGAGCAAACCACATCCCCTTGAGTACTTGGTGAAAGAGCCTCTATTTTTTTTTTATTATTATTAACTTGAGTATTTCTTATATACATTTCGAGTGTTATTCCCTTTCCTGGTTTCCGGCAAACATCCCCCCCCCCTCCCTTCCTTATGGGTGTTCCCTCCCCATCCTCCCCCCATTGCTGCCCTCTCCCCAACAGTCTAGTTCACTGGGGGTTCAGTCTTAGCAGGACCCAGGGCTTCCCCTTCCACTGGTGCTCTTACTAGGATATTCATTGCTACCTATGAGGTCAGAGTCCAGGGTCAGTCCATGTATAGTCTTTGGGTAGTGGCTTAGTCCCTGGAAGCTCTGGTTGGTTGGCATTGCTGTACATATGGGGTCTCGAGCTCCTTAAGCTCTTCCAGTTCTTTCTCTGATTCCTTCAACAGGGGTCCTGTTCTCAGTTCAGTGGTTTCCTGCTGGCATACGCCTCTGTATTTGCTGTATTCTGGCTGTGTCTCTCAGGAGCGATCTGCATTCACATTTTGATCATCCATCTTGAGTTTCATTTGTTCTAGGCATCTAGGGTAATTCAAGCATTTGGGCTAATGGCCACTTATCAATGAGTACATACCATGTATGTCTTTCTGTGATTGGGTTAGCTCACTCAGGATGATATTTTCCAGTTCCAACCATTTGCCTACGAATTTCATAAAGTCATTGTTTTTGATAGCTGAGTAATATTCCATTGTGTAGACGTACCACATTTTCTGTATCCATTCCTCTGTTGAAGGGCATCTGGGTTCTTTCCAGCTTCTGGCTATTATAAATAAGGCTGGCGAACATAGTGGAGCACGTGTCTTTTTTTTATATGTTGGGGCATCTTTTTGGGTATATGCCAAGAGAGGTATAGCTGGATCCTCAGGCAGTTCAATGTCCAATTTTCTGAGGAACCTCCAGACTGATTTCCAGAATGGTTGTACCAGTCTGCAATCCCACCAACAATGGAGAAGTGTTCCCCTTTCTCCACATCCTCGCTAGCATTTGCTGTCACCTGAGTTTTTGATCTTAGCCATTCTCACTGGTGTGAGGTGAAATCTCAGGGTTGTTTTGATTTGCATTTCCCTGATGACTAAAGATGTTGAACATTTCTTTAGGTGTTTCTCAGCCTTTCAGAATTCCTCAGCTGTGAATTCTTTGTTTAGCTCCGAACCCCATTTTTTAATAGGGTTATTTGTCTCCCTGCTGTCTAACTTCTTGAGTTCTTTGTATATTTTGGATATAAGCCTCTATCTGTTGTAGGATTGGTAAAGATCTTTTCCCAATCTGTTGGTTGCCGTTTGTCCTAACCACAGTGTCCTTTGCCTTACAGAAGCTTTGCAGTTTTATGAGATCCCATTTGTTGATTCTTGATCTTAGAGCATAAGCCATGGGTGTTTTGTTCAGAAATTTTTCCAGTGCCCATGTGTTCCAAATGATTCCTAGTTTTTCTTCTATTAGTTTGAGGTATCTGGTTTGATGTGGAGGTCCTTGATCCACTTGGACTTAAGCTTTGTACAGGGTGATAAGCATGGATCGATCTGCATTCTTCTACATGTTGACCTCCAGTTGAACCAGCACCATTTGCTGAAAATGCTATCTTTTTTCCATTGGATGGTTTTGGCTCCTTTGTCAAAAATCAAGTGCCCATAGGTGTGTGGGTTCATTTCTGGGTCTTCAATTCTGTTCCATTGGTCTATCTGTCTGTCTCTGTACCAATACCATGCAGTTTTTATCACTATTGCTCTGTAATACTGCTTGAGTTCAGGGATAGTGATTCCCCCTGAAGTCCTTTTATTGTTGAGGATAGTTTTAGCTATCCTGGGTTTTTTGTTATTCCAGATGAATTTGCAAATTGTTCTGTCTAACTCTTTGAAGAATTGGATTGGTATTTTGATGGGGATTGCATTGAATCTGTAGATCGCTTTTGGCAGAATGGCCATTTTTACTATATTAATCCTGCCAATCCATGAGCATGGGAGATCTTTCCATCTTCTGAGATCTTCTTCAATTTCTTTCTTCAGAGTCTTGAAGTTCTTATTGTACAGATCTTTCCTTGCTTGGTTAAAGTCACAATCAAGTACTTTTATATTATTTGGATCTATTATGAAGGGTGTCGTTTCCCCAATTTCTTTCTCGGCTTGTTTCTCTTTTGTAGAGGAAGGCTACTGATTTATTTGAGTTAATTTTATACCCAGCCACTTTGCTGAAGTTGTTTATCAGCTTTAGTAGTTCTCTGCGGAACTTTTGGGATCACTTAAATATACTATCATATCATCTGCAAATAGGATATTTTTGACTTCTTTCTTTCCGATCTGTATCCCTTGACCTCCTTTGTTGTCTGATTGCTCTGGCTAGAACTTCAAGGACTATATTGAATAAGTAGGGAGAGGTGGGCAGCCTTGTCTAGTCCCTGATTTTAGTGGGATTGTCAAGTTTCTCTCCATTTAGTTTAATGTTAGCAACTGGTTTGTTGTATATGGC